>NC_134799.1:57039698-57072198 GCF_046742065.1 Oratosquilla oratoria
ATATATATATACATATGTATATATATACATATATATATATATATATATATATATATATGTACACACACACACATATACTGTATATATATATATATATATACACATATATATGTATATATATGTGTATACATATATAGATACATATATACATATATATATGTATATATATATAGATATAGATATAGATATAGATATAGATATAATATACAGTATATACACTCACACGCACTCACACACACACACACACAAACACACACACACACACACACACACACACACACACACACACACACACACACACACACACACACACACACACACACACACACACACACACACACACACACACACACACACACACACACTGTAACCATTGGATAGGTTAGTGTAACCGTTAAATAGGTTTGTTGGTTACGTAAGGAGGACTTAATGCGGGCGAGATAAACTCCAAAACGGGAGTTTTCTACTTTTAATTAACAATTGAGGCAAATCTGGTTTGCAAATATGATAAGGTACAAATGGGCCCTGTGGGCAGATTACAATAAGTGCCAGGCCTTGACCTAGGGCACAATAGGCTGGTAGCCTACTCGGTCTACCCAGCTCTGACCACTGGCCGGTAGGCTCGTGACCTACCCAGCCTCTCGCCAACGTGACATGGGTGTTTATCTTGTTTGTCATGAAATATGCTGCGTTAGGGGTATGTTGTGGGAAATGCAAGGTTAGCAAGAAGGGGAGTCTCGCTATGTTGCAAGCCTGTGGATCACGTGCGTGGTGGGTGATGGTTACACACACACACACACATACACACGCACACACATACACACACACACACACACACACACACACACACACACACACACACACACACACACACACTCACACACACACACACACACACACACACACACACACACACACACACACACACACACACACACACACACACACACACACACGCACACGCACATGTATATATATAGCTTCGCTGGATGCGGAAAATTTATTCACTAATATTCCCCTCATTAGAACTATTAACATCATTCTCCAGTATGTGTACCAACACCCTGTACTCCCACCACCCCCTATTCCCATGGAAACCATGAAAGAAATGTTAACTATTTGTACAACTGAGGCCCCGTTCAGATGCCCCGAAGGTAAACTGTATGTACAGACCGATGGGATTGCAATGGGCTCGCCCTTGGGCGTTTTATTTGCTCAGTCCTTCATGTCACATGTGGAGGAAACAACGATTCTCGCGAGTGAACTTAAACCCAAAATATACTGTAGATATATTGACGATATTTTCGTATGTACATTCTCCAGAGAGCACCTGGAAAAATTAAGACTGCGTCTACAGGACATTTCGGGTTTGAATTTCACAGTAGAAATGAACACAAATGGTAAACTTCCTTTTCTTGATGTCCTGGTTGATTCCACCTCTACTAATTTTATTACCAGTGTTTACCGTAAACCCACCAACTTAGATAAATGTATGAACGGTAACAGCGAATGCAGTGATAGTTATAAGAAAGGTGTTATTAGAGCATACGTCAGAAGAGCTATAAAAGTATGTTCGTCCTGGGAAGCACTACATGCAGAACTCCAGCATGTACGACAAATGCTCACCAATAATGGTTATGCTAACTGTGATTTTGACCGCATAACCAATAAATTACTGTGTGAACTTGGGTCCAACCAAAGCGCCAATAAGCCTAATTTTATTAACGTTTTTTATCGTAACACCTTCAGTGATGCCTACAAAAAGGATGAAAAAGCAATCAAGGACATAATTAAGAAAAATTGTCACCCCACTAAAGAGAACCATGAGATCCGAGTCCTTATATACTATCGTAACCCTAGAACCTGTTCAATGGTGATGAAAAACAACTGTAATAGTCAAGCTGACTTTACATCTAAAGCCAACGTGGTGTATTTATTCAAATGTCCAGCCGAGAATTGCACGTCTCGCGATACCACATACGTCGGGCACACCAGATGTACTCTCAGCCGAAGACTAACCTTTCACCAACAGGACGGAGCGATCAAGGACCATTATTCAAAATATCACAATAGAAATATTGACAGAGACACCTTAGTTCAATGTACCAAAATTATTGCGTACAGTGAGGACCCTAGAAGGTTGAAACTCTTGGAGGCATTCCACATCAGGGACTCTGCCCCCACTATAAATATCCAGTCGGACATGACGTCCAGCATTAAACTGTACAGTAGCGCTAACCTGAGACATCGCTACATTGAGGTCCCCTCTCCCCCTCCCCCTCCCCCTCCCCCTCCCCTCCTACCCCCCACTCCCCCACCACTCAGACGATCCGCCAGACTCCGTAATGGGAACTCGGATAGCAGTTTATGTATTTAAACCTTTCTCTCTCTCTATCATTTGTACTTTCCTTATAGACGTAAGTAATAACTCTTGTTATATATCTTTTGTTCTACCTGTTTATTTGTATTTGTATTTTTGTAATTTATTTTGTAACTTATATGTACCAACATTTGTATTCATTTTTGCAGAAATTATGTCAATCCTGATGATGTCTCTTTGAAGACGAAAGCTCGAGAATATTAAATGGAAAACTTTGGAGAACTTGTATCAGCTCACCCTACAACTGGAAAAAAGTTGATAAGACAAATAGAAAACATTAAGAAAAAGTTTAACAATTGTCAGAATGCTGTCGTATTTAATTCTACATGCATCAAAGAAAACCTGCTTCCTTACTTCACGAATATATATATATATATATATGTATATATGTATATATACATATATATTATATATATACATATATATACATGCATACACACACACACACACACACACACACACACACACACACAAACACACACATACACACACACACACCACACACACACACACACACACACACACACACACACAAACACACTATATATATATATATATATATATATATATATATGTATATATATTATATATATATATATATATATATGTATGTATATATGTATACATATATATATATATATACAAATAGATATGTATATATGTATTTATGCATGTATATATATATATATATACATATAGATATGTATATATATGATGATGATATGGTTTAACGTCACAAACTCCTTCCATCGGAAGGCTAGGACGGTGCCCCTTACAAAGGACTTTGTAGCGTGGAATATAATGAACCATGCCCTTGGTACAACTTTGCCGGTGGCAGGATTCGAACCGCCCTCCCCTCGACCTTCGCCGCAATTAACAACGCAACAACAAATCACTAAAACGCGTGAATGTAAGAGTTCGCAGAAAACCATTTAGGAAATGAGACTCTATGATCCGAACGCTTTCGTCTATTCAGACATTTTCAAGGAATACAGAATGATAAAATGTGGGAACATATATACAAAAAAGAAGTAGACAAGATAGGAATATATGAGGTCACACAAGATAGTTTTTCTGAGTGTATCAAGGTGGGGACACGCCGTGAGCTGCTACATAATCAAAAATTTTCTTAACGATAAAATTATTAAGTTTATATAAACTTTAAACTTACGTTCATAATATTATTAAAGGAATGTTTAATCAAACTGGTTTCAATAATGTTTCTGTCTAGCAGAGAACTACAAGAGAAAATTTCTTTAGAATTATTCCAATCAATAGGATGGTTGTGGTCTCTAACGTGTACAAAAACCCCACTGGACAATTGACCTGATCTCACACTATACCTGTGTTGATTGATTCTGGTACCTAACTTCTTTCCAGTTTGACCAATGTAGTATTTATCGCATTTGTGATAAGGAATGCTATAAACAAAGCTCACCCCATCACCTGGGGATTTTTTTTTTTATAAGAATGTTTTTAATAGAACTTGTGTTCTTAAATACCACATTGATGTCAAACTGTCTAAGAATTTTAGGGAGATTTGTCAAGTTCTCGTGGAAAGGAAGAACTGAAAGATTTTTGTTACAAAAGTTATTCCTTTCCCGAATGATGTCAAAGTAGTACCTTTTAGCCATTTTATGAGCCTTATCAATTAAATGTTTTGGATATCTCAAGTCCGATGCAATGTCACAGATTTTCCTCAGCTCATCCTTCAAGAAATCGGGGCTACAAATTCTGTAAGCCCTAAGAAACATAGAAGAAAATACCAAAATTTTAGTTTCTTCATGATGAGCTGAGTAAAAGTGGACATAAGACAGAACATTTGTACTTTTTCTGAATACATCGTACTTGAAACATCTTCCATTTCTATGTATAAGAATATCCAAAAAGGGTAACCTGTTGTCATGTTCTATCTCAGTAGTGAATTTGATTGCAGGAACTGAATTATTTGATTTAACAAGAAAGGAGTCTACACTGAAGTCAATAGCCCAAATGCACAAAATGTCATCAACATATCTTTGCCATATGACGTTATGAGGAATTATACCTAGTAATAAGTCCCTTTAAAAAATTCCATGTACAAGTTGCTCTTAATACTGGAGATAATAGGTTACCCACGGCCATACAAAATTTTTGCACATAAAAATCACTATTAAAAACAAAATTTGAATCTATTACACATAACTTGATCAAATTAATAATGGTGTTAACAGGGAGTGGCAAATCATATTTCATCAATTCTACTTCCAGGTATAACAATAAGTTATTTAATGGAATCTAGGTGAAAAGAGACGTCACATCATAACTAACTAAATTCAAGTCAAAAGCAATGTCAAGACTATTCAACTTATCAATAAGATCAACGTTGTTCTTTATGTGGGAGTTAGAAATTGTTCCTATAAGAAGACTCAAAATGGATACTAGCCATTTCGATAACTTGTATGAAATGGTCCCAGCGGAACAAATAATGGGTTTGACAGGATGTCCTGTTTTATGGGTTTTAATCAACCCGTACATGTAAGACAGGGAAGGGGACACGGTGGAAACAAGTTTTAAGAGATGGTCATGTCCTTTCAAATACTTCTTTAGTTTTAAGTTGAACTCACTGTTTACTGCTTTTAGCGGGTTATTACTAAGTTTTGTGAGGGTGAAACTATCACTCAATAATATTTCTATCATCTCAATATAATCCACTTTTTTTAAATTACATTACAATTGCTTTTATCAGCTTTTGTAATGTGTAATTCATCATTCTGTTTTAAATCATGGTATGTCTTAAGGAAACGTTTAGGACAATTTGGAATACTTGGAGTTAACAGTGAATTGTACACAAAACCTTTACTGATGTTGATGTTTTAGGCTGGAACATTGCCAAATTTTTCCAGATTATAAAACCCTTTAATAATATTATGAACGTAAGTTTAGGTTTATATAAACTTGATAATTTTATTGTTAAGAAAATTTTTGATTATGTAGCAGCTCACGGTGTGTCCCTACCTTGACACACTCGAAAAAATGATCTTGTGTGACCTCACATATTCCTGTCTTGTCTACTTCTTTTTTGTATATATGTTCCCACATTTTATCATTCTGTATTCCTTGAAGAAAATGTCTGAATAGACGAAAACGTTCGGATCATAGAGTCTCATTTCCTAAGTGGTTTTCTGCGAATACACATATAGACATGTATATATGTATATATATATATATATATATATATATATATATATGTATATATATATGTATATATATACATATATGTATATATATATATACATATATGTATATATATAAATATATATATTCATATAGGCGAGATGCAGGGATGACCCTTCATCCAGGAGGAGCCAAATTAAGAGGGAGGGAGGAGGTGAATGGAAGTGGAGTATGTGGAGATGAAATTGGTGGGATTGAATTTCATGCCTTTGTTTTTTGGTTACTTCCCTTGTAAGGGTGTATGTATGTATGTATGTATGTATGTATGTATGTATGTATGTATGTATGTATGTATGTATGTATGTATGTATGTATGTATGTATATATATATCTTAGTACTACTAAAAAAATAATTGGATGGGTTCTCTGACTTTTGGGTGGTTTTGCAAAACGCCTAGCGCCCCTGTACCACTAAAAAATTAATTGGATGGGTTCTCTGACTTTTGGGTGGTTTTGCAAAACGCCTCGCGCCCCTGTGTTGACGTGGTGATTTTGTAACGCTTCTCAAGCCAGAGCCAGTAAGCCTTTTTCGTTTTAACACACACCCTTTCATTACTTTTCCAAAATGTCTGAGGAAGTTTCTTCTAGGATGAAACGTTATCGACACTTCTGGAAATGGGTGACGTGCTCAAAAAAGATACAAAAGAAAGACACCAAAAACAACTCTGAGCTTCTTGGACAGCTTCGAGCAGAACACGCTAGAACCTTTCCGGGTCCCAGCTAATCAGAGGAAGAGACATGACGTAGTGTTCCAAGTAACGACGACATGACGTCACAATCTTCAGCATTTCACTTCTTATAATAACATATCATTTAAAATTTCATTTGACCCAAGATACATATATATATATATATATGTATATATATATATAAATACATATATGTATATATATATATACTTATAAAAATTTCATATTCAGTATATATATATATATATATATATATATATATATATATATATATATATATATATATACTTATAAAATTTTCATATTCAGTATTTAAAAGTATAGCCAACTCCTGAATTGGCATCTATGATGCGTAGTTTTCCAAGCAACGACATGACGTCACAATCTTCTGCATTTCACTTCTTATAACTAATCAAGTCACTGCCTTCGTCTACTGAATAGAGGTAATAGTTCTAAAATATATTCAATTTTATATAAAAGCTTATTTTCTGAGATTTATACTATACGGTGACAGTGACATAGTATATCTATCATAAAGTTTATATCTATAAACGTTGCTACTCGCTCAAGTCCCATGGGACTCCCTGCATGATAATGATAATGAGTGGGATTGGGATTGGGAGTGGGATGACGAGACGTGACACAACATGAGCATAATTAAGGAGAATGTTGTAAATGTAAGGGCATCTTAGTACTACTAAAAAATTAATTGGATGGGTTCTCTGACTTTTAGGTGGTTTTGCAAAACGCCTCGCGCCCCTGTTGTTTTGTAACGCTTCTCAAGCCAGAGCCATTAAGCCTTTTTCGTTTTAACACACACCCTTTCATTACTTTTCCAAAATGTCTGAGGAAGTTTCTTCTAGGATGAAACGTTATCGACACTTCTGGAAATGGGTGACGTGCTCAAAAACGATACAAAAGAAAGACACCAAAAACAACTCTGAGCTTCTTAGACAGCTTCGAGCATAACACGCTAGAACCTTTCCGGGTCTTTACGGAAAAACCAAAAGCTTTTCTGTGATAGAGTCTTTAAAGGAGTTCCATTTAAAAGTTCTTCAGTTTAATGTCACCATACGTGAAAATGAAGACTTTTCGTATTCAGATGAAATGTTTGACGATTTACAATTGTTTAACGGAGACGTCGAAAAGAGTAAATTCGATGTTTTTTCCAAGCACTATTTCGCGGGCTACAATAGTTTTATAAAACTTAGAGGCAGGGGTGATCACAGAAATTACCAAATGCACTACATCGACTCAATTTTTAAGAGTTACAAGCGTCAAGAGAAGAAGAACAAGTACGCTATAAAGAAAGTCAAAGAAGAGGCTGAAAAAAGAGGCTCCAAGAAAAGATTGAAGAAGAAAAGCGGAAAGCCGCCGAGGAAGAGGAACGGAAAAAGCAAGAAAAGCTGGATAGAAAGCAAAAACTGATGGAACTTAAAAAGGGAAGGGATGAGAGGCGTGTTAAACGGTTGGAGAAAAAAAGACTTGAGCAACAATTGAAAGAGGAGAAACACCGTAAAAAATTAGAGAAGAAACGTCTCGAAGAACAAAGAAAAGACGAGAGACTACGTCTAAGAATGGAAAAACGCGAGCTGGCGAAAGAAGAACTAAAAAAAAAGAATGATTTGAGAAATCTGAAAAGAAATATGGGTTCTTTGTTATTCCCTGAACTACAAGAAGAGCAAAAGAAAATGCTAGAAGAAGACAGAGCAGAAAGAAAACAAGATATGGAAGAGAGACGTGAAAAACCGTCAATCGACATATTTTCCATAGACAAACTAAAAGGAGTGATAACCGATGAAAATAAAGTTGAACCTCAAAATCTCGGCAAGCTAGGAGACTTCAAATGTAAATACTGCCAAGCCTTGATGTGGAAAAAAGAGCCCAGGACAGTTTGTTGTAATAACGGGCAAGTCGCGGCTGTTATTCCATCAGAAATCAAAGACAAGACTGTTAAAAGCCTATACGACGGAACTTCTGAATTTTCTGATCGTTTTCTTGGAGATTTAGTAGGATTCAACAATTTGTTCTGTTTTACCTCTTTCTCAACACCTCGCAAGTTAGAAAATGCTTTAGAGAAATCCATATGTTTCAAGGTTCAAGGAAGAATTTACCACAGGTTAGGATATTTGAATCCTGGAAGATTTCAAGAAGGACCTCTAAACCATCAGGCTTCGGGAAGCCGTGGATTTTTTGGCAAGGAAGTAGAAAAAAAAGGATTTCTGGAAGAACAAAGGTGACAGTTTCTTGGACCTCTATTTTTACCATGATCGAGACCAGCAAATTAAACTAAGAACAGATAAAATGAAAAATTTAAAGTCAGAAGGGAAAATAGCCACAAAAAAACGACGTTCCAGAGAAGAAAAGGAATACGAAGAAAATGAAAAAATAATCAAGATGCTTTTTGAATACTTTGCTGAAAATAATTCGTGTCTTTCGTCTATGTTAAAGGAGGTCGAAAATTCAAAAGAATTAGTTCGGCTTCACATCGAAAAACATGGAAAAATACCAGAGATGACCTTAACACTTAAAGCAGCAGAAGGCGTGCAAACGCGTGAACATAAAGGTGTGTATCACCTTCCATCTTCTTCTGCAGCTGTCGGAGGTATAGTGAATTTAGAACCCGGTAATGATCCTCTTCGGGTTATTATAACGTCTCCTAAACCCGGGTCTAATTATGTTACAAGGATCCTAGAACACTCGAATTTCTTCTATGATCCATTCCAATACCCTCTTTTAATTCCTCATGGAAATATGGGATATTCTTATACTTTGAAGCTTTTACAAAAAGGAGACAAAGTTCGAAAATACAACAAATTGACGCCCGCTGCATTTTACTCCTCCATGTACATGGAACGAGAAGGGGTGTTCAACTACATTACGAAATGTCGTCGTTTATTCCAACAATTCGTTGTGGATAATTATGTGAAAGTGGAGACCATGAGACTTAATTTCATAGAGAGAAACCAAAATGAAACAAGAAAGGAAAGGTCGGATATTCTGAGAGGAGAAAATGGAAAAGATAGAGGTCAACGTATAATTATACCTCCTTCATATGTTGGAGGGCCAAGATATATGAAGCAAAGACAACAAGACACCCTCGCATTTGTAACAAATTATGGATCTCCTGACTTTTTCATAACGTTCACTATGAACCCAGCATGGGAAGAACTAGAAGAAGCGACGAGTCAGACAGGAGGAGATGCTGCTTCTGGATGTAAAGCAGACAGGCCAGATTTAGTGAGTAGACTGTTCAAGATGAAAGTGTATAGTCTTCTTGATGATTTCACCGTTAATTGTATATTTGGAAAAGTTAAAGCCTATCTTTACAGTGTCGAGTGGCAAAAAAGAGGGCTCCCACATGTCCATATTTTGTTATGGATGAGACATAATGTTAACGCCGATTTTGTTAGCAAAATAATATCTGCAGAAATACCAGACAAGGAAACTCACCCTAGATTATATGATATTGTGACAAAGTGTATGATACATGGACCTTGCAAGGGTTTTGATGATTCCCAACTTTGTTGCCAAGGGAAATCTTCCTCGGACGGCAAAAATTTGTGTGGAAAAGAGTTCCCGAAAAAGTGTAGAGATACTCTATTTTTCGGAAATAATGGCCACCCACTTTACAAAAGAAGAGCAAAAGGAGAAGGCGGACATACATTTGAGAAGAAAATTAAGGGTAAAAACGTGACAGTGGATAATTCTTGGGTGGTACCTTATAGTCCATATCTATGCCTCAAATATAACGCTCATATAAATGTCGAATGTTCAAATTCCATAAAAACCATAGCCTATGTAACAAAGTACGTTAACAAGGGCTGTGATCGCATACTGTACACCAAGACTGAAAAGGATAAAGAAATAGTAAACGAGGTAAGAAATTATCAAGATGCACGCTTCGTAAACGCTAACGAGGCAACATGGAAGATATTCAAGTATCCTATCCATAAGAGCTTTCCCCCTGTTACTACCCTTGATTTGCACCTGGAGGGGGAAAATGAAGTATTTTTCAATGCAGACCACGACGAAGAGACACTGTTAAGGAAAACCTTAAAGGATACACAACTCACATCTTTCTTCAAATTGTATCAAAAGAACGAGTTTGCTGCTTCACTTTTGTATCACGAAATCCCCAATTTCTTCATATACGACAAATTAGCAGCTAAGTGGATTGAGAGAAAGACGAAAACCGCGGCCCTCGGAAGAGTACGAGCAGTAACCACAAAAACAGTTGAACTCTTTTATTTGCGTATGTTGCTTTCGCATAAAAAAGGACCCACTTCTTACAAGGACCTCAGAACAGTCGAGGGAGTCGAGTACGAAACATATAGAGAAGCTGTAAAAGCCATGGGATTACTCAACGACGAAGAAATGTGGAAGAAAACTATAATGGAAATCATAAACCATATTAATAACAGAGACCAACTAAGGTCGACATATGCGAGTATGTTGGTATTCTCTGATCTGGAAGATCAAAGAAGCATTTGGGAGGAGACAAAAGACCTTTTTGCGAGTGGTTTTCTACATTTGAGGGGATTAGAAGAGTATAATGACGAAATTTACCTCGATGCTCTTGACGATATTCAAGAAAAGGTCTTCAACTGTGGAGGAGGAAAAATCGAACAATACGGTCTTCCTTCTTCAAGAAACGGAGAAAAGTCAACTAATGTTGTAAGAAGAGAGAGATCATACAACAAAGCGGTACTGGCTCAAGAAGTCGAGGAACGAAAAGTGATGATGAACGAAAAACAGAAGCATTGTTACGATACCATAATGAAATGTGTAGAAGACAAATCGAAACGTGGAAAAAGAGGGTTTTTTATTAGTGCTCCGGGAGGAACTGGAAAATCTTTCCTGTTGAATATTCTATTGTATACTGTTCGTTCAAGAGGAGAGATAGCATTAGCCGTGGCTTCTTCGGGTATAGCCGCTACTGTTTTACATGGAGGAAGAACCGCCCATAACATGTTCAAAATTCCGTTAATGAAATACAATGAAATACGAGCATGCAGCGTCAAGAAAAATACTGAGATGGCACGTCTTTTTGAGTTGACTTCTTTGATTGTCTGGGATGAAGCTGTAATGGCTAACAAAAATACAATGACCACCCTCGATATTACTCTAAGAGACGTTTTAGGTGTTGACAAGTTCATGGGAGGAATAGTATTTGTATGTGCTGGAGATTTTAGACAAATTCTTCCTGTGGTCAGGGGAGGAGGAAAAAGTGAAGAATTGAATTGTTGTCTTAAATCAAGCTATTTCTGGGAAGAATTGAGTAAATTGGAACTGACAGAGAATGTGAGGCTATCAAAAACTGACATTCGGAACAAGAAGTTCGCCGAAGATTTACTGGATTTAGGAAAAGGCGAAATGTTAGAATCTGGTGTAGTTGTGAAAGAAAGAGAGGAATTAGTAGAACGCGTATATGATGATTTCGAGGAAAATTTCCTGAACGTCTCATATTTTGAAAAACGAGCAATAATCTCTCCTACAAATGACGATGTGGACAACATCAACGAGATGGTTTTCAAGAAATTGAAGGAAAATGAGGTTGTTTATCGAAGTGAGAACACTTCCGTGGATAACGAAATGGATATTCAAACGTCAGTTTACAATGCCCTCAATAGTCCATCTATTCCCCTTCATGAACTTAAACTGAAAGTCGGCGCTGTCATAATGGTTCTTAGGAATATTTGTCCACCTAAATTATGTAACGGAACACGAATTCTTATAACAAATTTACAGAAGAATATAATAGTAGGGAAGATTTTGGTAGGTGCATACAGAGGCGAACAAGTTTTACTTCCCAGAGTAACATTAGAGTCAACAGATACATCCGTCATATTCAAGAGAAGACAATTTCCAGTGAGATTGTGCTACGCCATGACGATAAACAAATCCCAGGGGCAGACATTTGAACGTTGTGGTTTACTGCTTGATAGTGCCCAGTGTTTTGCTCATGGACAGCTATATGTTGCATGTTCACGGGTTACAAGCCACGATTCTCTCTTCGTTTACACTGGCTATAAAAAGGAAGGAGACGATTATGTCAGGAAGCCTGCACGCAACTACGTGTATAAAGAGCTTTTCTCCGGAGAAGGGTTTTATAAAGGTAATTTTGAAGACATCGTGGAAGAGACATATAAGAAAACGTCTAACGACGACGAAACAGAAGTCGAAATAGCAGAAGAAGAACCTGATCAATCGATCACTGTAATACCAAAGTCCGCCTACAAAATCAGCGAAATAGACGCCATCAACATGATCATGCCTCCTGAGTCCAATTATGGGGAAGAAAACAGTGATTCTGGAGAATTTATTGAAATGATCCAGAGTATCAGAGGAAATGAAAGAGCAGAAAAAAGAATTTGAAAATGAAAAGAAAAGGAATAAGGAGAACATGAAGAGGATGATGAAGGAGTTTTTGAAGGCTTTGAGTGACGACAGCGATGATGACGGAAAAATATTCGAAGACAGTGATGGAAGCCAGGGCCGACGAAGCCGGGTGCTTGTTTTATATAAAGTATTTCTTTATTCAGCTGAGGGAAAAAAATAAATAACACTGATTTCCATTTTTTTCCATACCATTTTTTTTGCCATACCATTTATTGCCATACCATTTATTGCCATACCAATTTTTTACGACGACGATATTTTTCTTGCCATTATTTTCCTTACGATTTTTCCGTTACGATTATTTTCGCTACGATTTTTTCTTACGGTATTTTTCACGACATTTTCTACCTTTTTTCCATACTTTACTCTTTTCTTTTCTTTTTTCTGCTTTTCTTTTCTACGCTTTTTTCTCCGTTTTTTACTTTTTTCTATGATCTTTTTTCCTTCATTCTCAATTTCCTTTTCACTTTCCCTCAAATTTTCTTCCAAATTTTGGTTTTTTTCTTCGGCATTTTTCGGACGCTCAGCGACCCTTTCGACGCTCGTGGGAGACAACTTGCTCTGAAGCGATCCGAGATGTCCCAATCCCGAGGTCTCCTTCTGGAAGTTTCTTGGTGGTTCCGCTTTGGAAGAGGACGCAGACTCCTTCGAGCTGCCACTTTGTCTCTCGTTCCAGTTTGCGGGAGTGGGAATTCTTCGGGGCGCCCTTTGGAAGGAACGGTCCCCTACTGGAAGTGCCTGCCGAAGAGCACCTGAAGAATTCTTGCTGTCGCTTCTTCGGAGGCCGCCACTGCCGGGTATAATGTCAATCTCTTTGACTTTTCTAAACTTTCCTCTTGCATTTTCTTGTGAAACTTGACACTTTTCTTCAAGTTTACTTTCTTTTCTTATATAACTTTCCTTTTCACTTTCTTGATCCGTTCTTTCTTCTTTTCTTATACAACTTTCTTTATTATTATTTCCTTTATCTTTTCTTTCTTCTTGTATATAACTTTCTTTACTATCACTTTCTTCTGTTCTTTCTTCTTTTGTATAACTTTCGTTATCACTTTCTTTACTTTCAGTGTTTTTATCAAGCTTTCCGTTGATGTCATTAACAGTCTTTTTTTCTGTTTCATGGCCATCACTGTGATCATCAACAAGCTTGTGCCGATACCCCATTGATCTTGAAATCTATATATCTTCTTTATGACTTTCATTATCATTTTCCTTACATTTTCCAATTTCTTTTTCAGGACTGCTGCATTGAACCTCGGGCATGATGGGTCGAGACCCCTGGAAGAGGAAATCGCCCAAATCCTTTGGTAGTGGTTCTACCAGGGTCTCTACGCTCTTAAGTTTGTATGTGTATTTCATGACATACACTCCTCCCATCTGGTCTGTGACAGCCAGGGTCTGTTTGAGGTACAGCCCGTCTGCTGAGACCTCCTCCCGGAGAGTTCGGGTGCGCATTTCGTTCGATGAAAGTCTCGAAGATGGAGAACCGTTGAACAAGACACCCCAACAGCTCCAGAGGAAGACCCTCAGACTCTTGCGTTAAAATCACCCAATCACTTTACGAAGATGAATACATCATTAACAGGCCAGTTGTTCTTGGGCTGAAGAGGACAATGGAGGAATCACTGTCAGAAAAGAATAAAACACTGTTCAAACAATTTTTGATAATAAAACTTTCTTCTCCACTGCAAATCAATGCATGTAAATGTGTGTTTACCTAATTGTATTTACCTAATTGTAGTATACAGGAAAGGAGCAACGCTCGTTGGGTCCCGTCTCCTATTCTCTAATTGTCTAACACATCTAGGCTCAAATTCATGTACTGTTCCTACTTAATCTATATCTTCGTGTGTGTGTATGTATTCACCATGGTCCTGGATCACGTGTTCGACTCGTGATCGACAGGTATTTCCCTCCCTCATATATGACAGATCTATGGATAATGCTGATACACACCCAACTCCCCACCCATGATTGTTGGAGTAACGACTCGCAGAACAGTGATACTGAAATTATTTCAGCCCTGGGCGGGATTCGAACCCGGGCCACCGTAGTTGCAGGCGGGAGCTCTAACCACTGCGCTACGAGGTCGAACTCCATGAAGAACCTCATACTGTTGGTTAAGTTTGTCCTCCTCCTCGTCCTCCTCCTCCTCCACCTCGTTCTTCTCCTCTTCCTCCTCCTCCACCTTCTCCTGTATTCTTTCCCTTTCTCCAACACTCTTCACCACACTCCTCTGTTACTCCACAAAACTGGTGGAGAAGGGAGCTGTGACTCCAAGGCTGTATATACCATATCATACCAATATCTCACCATACATACCATTTACCTACTGCCCTACCTTACTCAACCCAAACATATTCTTTGATTTTACAATTCACATTCTTATATATCAAAGCATTCTTTATACCATAACCTATCCTATTCTATCCTAAACTATTTAGGCAGCTCGCACACCGACGCAACCAGTTACATGAAACCGGTTGTTTACGACGCCGGAACAAGTTGCATTGATTCTATCCTTGAAGACAATATCGCGCCGAATGTGACACTAAGAAGACCCATATACTATTGAGTATTATATATATATATATATTCGAGAAATTCGCTATTGGACAGCGACATCAATCAGATAATCTCTTTGGCAGTAGTGCGCTACTGCCAAAGAGATTATCTGATTGATGTCGCTGTCCAATAGCGAATTTCTCGAATGGTTACGTTGGCGACATGCGTGAAGGGATTCGAACCGGCCCTTACAACTCCCACTTGATGCAGCGGCCTTGGTGGTGAAACGGGTGGTTAATGGGTGTAGTAAGCGCCCTCCCCAATCTCGAGAGTCAGTTAGACAATGAGTTCCCAAGGTTTTATGCTGTTTAGTGGTCGAGAGGTCTAAGGCGTGAGTGCGTCTTGGGAGTTTACTTCCAAGCGCATCGGGTTCGAGTCCCGTGCGCTACTGCCAAAGAGATTATCTGATATATATATATATGTATATATATATATATATATATATATATATATATATATATATGTATGTATATAACCTCATACTGTTGGTTATGTATATATATATGATAATAATATATACATACATATACCAAGGCTTTTTCCCCCTTACAAGGAAGGTAGCCAAAAAGGAAAAGGCATAAAATCATTCCCACCCATTCCATCCCTGAATACACTCCACACCCCTCCACCCTCCCTCTTATCTTAGCACCTCCTGGATGACGGGTCATCCCTGCACCTTGTCAACTGCCCTGGCTGTCCCCGTGGAGTAGTGGTCTAGGAGGGGAACTGCTATTGCGGTTCGAGTCATCAGCTCCGTATCAACTATGATAATAATAATTACAATAATAATATAAAATACTTGCGACCAGTTTCATGCAACTGGTTGCATTGCTGTGCGAGTTGCCTTGTAATAACGGTGCTATTATAGCGTGAGGTCTACCACACTATAACGTGAGATCTACCTCCCTGTAGTATTATAGCGTGAGGTCTACCGCTGCATTATCCATCACTAATGGGTATCACACATTATACATTTATTTTTGCGATACTCATAATCTGTATATATTCTAGGAATGACTTAGATAATTGGATTTCTATTTACATTCATTTTAAAGGAAGAACGGTATTATTAAACATGTTATCCTATATTTCCATACATCTAGTCTAGCGATAGACACTTCGTACATTTTAGGTTTGGTTGGGTTAGGTTAGGTTGTGCTCTCTTAAAAAGGCAAGTGCCGCTTCTTCTGTCAGAACGACTCTTCTGTAAAACTCCTTCAGCAACATTTTGAGGTACCCTCAATCGACTTTAAATATTTTAGGCAGAGGAGGAATCTGATTTAGGAGCTCCATTTGCTTCCTTTTATATGGTCAGGTCACGTGGACAGGTCACATGTTTGATGGACAGGTGTGGGGGAGCGTCCCGGAGGAACGCGGGCCACGCGGTAGACCTCGGGCTGCACCTGGGTAGGCGACCTATGGCGGTAGACCTCACGCTATAGCAGCACCGTTATAACTTTCCCTATAGCGTCTTAATCTTGATAAACAATACATAACCATGTCCTCCCCTATCACATTCGATGGTATCGTGCTGTGCTCATGGCCAATCCCCCTCTTCCCTCTGCTACAGTACGATGATCCGATGTCACACATAGAAGATGAGAGATACAAATGAGTGGAAGGTGGCAAGGGGACACAGGATAATGCAGGAGTGAATATTCTCTGACGTTTCGACGGATGTCTTCCTCACAGAGACTACAGACTATCAGATTTTATGGACAAAATATACCCCAGTACTGGCTCATCTTGCCGGCCGTCTGGAAATGGAGCCCGCTGATTGGCTATTGGTTCGCGATCTCTTGCGAGCTAGCGCGGCTAAGGTCAATCTAGCTGCGGGTCGCGCTAGCCTAATGTATCCTTCCCGGTAATACAGATAAATAGAGAGATAGATAGGGCTAGTCAAAGAATGTGTGTGAGTGTGTGTGTGTGTGTGTGTGTGTGTGTGTGTGTGTGTGTGTGTGTGTGTGTGTGTGTGTGTGTGTGTGTGTGTGTGTGTGTGTGTGTGTGTGTGTGTGTGTGTGTGTGTGTGTGTGTGTGTGTGTGTGTGTGTGTGTGTGTGTGTGTGTGTGTGCGTGTGTGTGTTTGTGTGTGTGTGAATGAGAGATAAAGATAGGGAGAGATAGACAGGGGAGAGAGACAGGGAGAGAGGGAGGGAGGGTGAATATGAAAGAGAGAAAGAGAGAAAGAGAGAGAGAGATAGGAAGAGATACGGAGAAACAGAGATAGGGAGTTATAGAAAGAGAAACAAAGAGAAAGAGAGACGAGAGAAAGCGCATGAAGATTTTAGCTTTGGTTATTCTCTCCATCATTGGAGGACCGAGTACAGCGCTTGGTTATCATTTTCCCTTGTGATTTTTCTGCATATTTAGAATCACGAATTCATGTGATTTCACGTCCATACACACTCACATACATACATACATACATACACACACACACACACGAAAAAAAGACGCACAAACGAGTATGGTCACAACATTACCCACACATTACTGCTGCCAATCACACGTCCAACACGTGATCCAACGTCCAACGTGGATGACATGAAGCAACGCAAAAATATAAATAAATAAAAAGAATATTGATACTAATAATAAAATACCTAATAATATGAAATAAAAAGATACAATAAAAACAAAACCACAGTATTAAACCAACAATGATCTTATTTTTGCGAATTTATTTTATATAAAGTATTTTTTTATTCAGCTGAGGGAAAAAAAAATAAATAACACTGATTTCCATTTTTTCCCATACCATTTTTTTTTTGCCATACCATTTATTGCCATACCAATTTTTTACGACGACGATTTTTTTCTTACCATTATTTTCCTTACGATTTTTCCGTTACGATTATTTTCGCTACGATTTTTTCTTACCATATTTTTCACGATATTTTCCACCTTTTTCCCATACTTTACTTTTTTCTTTTATTTGTTCTGCTTTTCTTTTCTGCGCTTTTTTCTCCGTTTTTTACTTTTTTCTATTAACTTTTTTCCTTCATTTTCAATTTTCTTTTCACTTTCCTTCAAATTTTCTTCCAATCTTTGGGGTTTTTCTTCGGCGTTTTTCGGACGCTCAGCGACCCTTTCGACGCTCGTGGGAGACAACTTGCTCTGAAGCGATCTGAGATGTCCCAATCCCGAGGTCTCCTTCTGGAAGTGTCTTTGTGGTTCCGCTTTGGAAGAGGACGCAGACTCCTTCGAGCTGCCACTTTGTCTCTCGTTCCAGTTTGTGGGAGTAGGAATTCTTCGGGGCGCCCTTTGGAAGGAACGATCCCCTACTGGAAATGCCTGCCGAAGAGCACCTGAAGAATACTTGCTGTCGCTTCTTCGGAGGCCGCCACTGCCGGGTATAATGTCAATTTCTCTGACTTTTCTAAACTTTCCTCTTGCATTTTCTTGTGAAACTTGACACTTTTCTTCAAGTTTACTTTCTTTTCTTATATAACCTTCTTCATCATTTTCTTTATCTATCCTTTCTTCTTTTCTTATATAACTTTCTATATCTTTTCTTTCTTCTTCTATATAACTTTCTTTATTATAATTTTCTTTACTTTCAGTGTCTTTCTTAAGCTTTCCGTTGATGCTATTAACAGTATCTCTTTCTTTATCAGGGCCATCACTGTGATCACCAAATAGCTTCTGCCGAGACTACATTGATTTTGAAAGCTATATATCTTCTTTATAACTTTCATTATCGTTTTCCTTATGTTTTCCAATTTCTTCTTTTTCAGGACTCCTGCCTTGAATCTCAGGTATAATGGGTCGAGACCCCTGGAAGAGCAAATCGCCAAAGTCCTTAGGAACTGGTTCAACCAGGGTTTCTACGCTCAGAAGTTTATATGTGTATTTTCTGATATACACGTCTCCTAACTGGTCTGTCACTGCCAGGGTCTGTTTGAGGTACAGCCCGTCTGCTGAGACCTCCTCCCGGAGAGTTCGAGTGTGCATTTCGTAAGAAGAAAGTCCCGAAGTTAGAGAACCGTTGAACAAGACACCCCAACAGCTCCAGAGGAAGGCCCTCAGACTCTTGCGTTAAAATTACCCAATCACTTTACGAAGATGAATACATCATTAACATGCCAGCTGTTCTCGTGCTGAAGAGGACAATGATGGAATCACTGTCAGAAAAGATTAAAACGCTGTTCAATTTTTTTTTTTGTAATAAAACTTCCTTCTTCACTGCAAATCAATGCATGTGTGTGTTTACCTAATTGCATTTACCTAACTGTAGTATACAGGAAAAGAGCAACGCTCGTTGGGTTCCGTCTCCTATTCTCTAATTTTCTAACACATCTATACTCAAATTCGTGTACTATTCCAACTTAATCTATATCTTCGTGTGTGTGTATTCACAATGGTTTTGGATCACGTGTTGGACTCGTGACCGACAGCTATTTCCCTCCCGAAAGAGAGCTCGGAGCTCATATATGACCGATCTATGTGTAATGCTGTGACCTTACACGCACACACACGCACCCAACTCCCCGCCCACGAGAGTTGGAGTAACGACTCGCAACGCAGCGATACTGAAATTATTTCAGTCCTGGGCGGGATTCGAGCCCGGACCGCAGTAGTGGGAGACGAGAACTCTAATCACTGCGCCACGAGTTCGTACTCCATGAAGAACCTCATCCCGTTGGTCAAGTGTATTCTTTCCCTTTCTCCAACACTCAAAGGATTACAAAGGCGGAGCATGCCGACAGGAGACCTTTTGGTCCATATCTAGGTCGGATGCGAAAAAAAAATCATATTAATAATAAAACAACAAATAAAAACTATAATAATGTAAATAACAAATAAAATACATAAATAAATGCATAGGTATAGTTAAATAATAAACAAACAGGTAAATAGTAAATAATAATAAATTGACATATAACTAATAATAAATGAAAATCAGACAGACAAATGATAACAAAACAAAAACAAATAATATAGAATAAATTATAATCATTAGAGCATCTTATTTAGGTATTTATCTAAATGATTCTTAAAGCTTCGAACTGAACTACATTGCACTGCCTCTGCAAGAAGTTTATTCCATTCATTCACTACACGGTTGGCAAAGTTGTTTCTACCTACTTCCAAATTGAATCTATTTCCGGACAGTTTGAGACCATTGTTTCTTGTCTGATTCTCATTCAATGTGAAAATTTTGTCACTTTTGATGTTGTCAATTCCCTTTAAAATCTTAAAGACCTGTATCAAGTCACCTCTGAGTCTACGCTTTTTTTAGGGAAAACAGATTCATGTGTTTTAGTCGATTTTCGTATGATTTATTTTTTATATTTGGAATCAGTTTTGTGGCTCGCCGTTGTACTTTTTCCAGTCTGTCAATGTCTTTAATGAGATTCGGTGACCATGCGGAAACAGCATATTCCAAATGTGGACGAACTAACGATTTATATAGCTTGTTAATGAGTGATGGACTTTTGAAATCAAAAGATCGCGCAATCAGTCCCAGAATCTTATTTGCTTTCTCAGAGGCTGAAATACACTGCTTGGATGATTTGAGGTCGTTACTGATAATTACGCCGAGATCTTTTTCACTATCCACTTTTGTTAACGAATTTCCAAATAACTTGTAATCGTACTTGCTGTTATTTTTACCTATGTGCATTACCTTGCATTTACTTGTGTTAAATTTCATTAGCTACTTTTCAGACCATTGCTGTAATTGATCTAAATCTTCTTGAATATCTAATTGGTTTGAGTGATCATTTGCCACTCTGCACAGTTTTGTATCATCAGCAAATTTGGAAACAGTAAATCTTAGTCCATGGTCTATATCATTTATATATACTATGAATAGAAGTGGCCCAAGAACGGAACCCTGAGGAACTCCACTTGCAACACTTTTCCTATCCAGAAGTTTTTCCATTTAAAACAACTCTCTGTTTTCGACCATTCAACCAATTACTAGTCCAACCTAATAGGCTGCCACTTATTCCATGCAAAGCTAATTTAGTAAGTAGTCTTTCGTGGGGGATGGTATCAAAAGCTTTTGCAAAGTCTAGATATATTAAATCTATATTGTTTCTTTTGTCATAATTCGAGATAACTGTGTTGTAGAATTCGAGTAAGTTAGTCACGCAAGAACGTTTCCGTCTGAAACCATGCTGGCTATCATTTATCAAACGATTACTTTCTAAATGATGTTCGATAGCATCTCTGATGATAGTTTCCATTATTTTTCCTACGATTGAAGTCAAACTTATAGTCCTATAGTTATTTGGTTTCTTTTTGTCACCTTTTTTTGAATATGGGAGTAACGTTAGCTAGCTTCCATTCTCTTGGGACATCTCCGGATATGATGGATTTCTTGAAAATAATTTCTAATGGAACAACAATCTCATTTTTCATTTCCTTTAAGATTCTTGGATGCCAACCGTCAGGCCCTGATGTTTTATTAACTTTGAGTTTGTCTATACACCTTTTAATTTTTTCTTTTGTTATATTTACCGTAGTGAGTAAGTTTACCCCAGACTTTTCACAGGTTTCAGTTTGGAATTCACTTTGAGGTGTTTCGTTTACGAATATCGAGCTAAAATAATTGTTTAAGATATTACACATTCCTTCATTTGAATATTCAAGTTGACCGTCAGCAGATAATAGTGGACCAATGTGATTCCTAACAACCTTTTTATCTCTAATGTAACTATAGAATTCTTTGGGATTCTCTTTGGATTTCTCAGCGATGTTCATTTCGTATTGTCGTTTTCTTATTGTCTTTTTTAAATCTCTCTGTATTGATACATAACTTTCATAGTCATTAGATGCACCCGAGCACTTATATTTCTTATAAGCCTGTCTCTTTTTAGCAATACTTTTTTCAGTGTCTTTGTCGAGCCACTTTGGGCGAGCCTGATTTGGGGGACGTCTGTCCTTAAAAGGAATGTAAGTTTGAATCATCTTAGTGAGCGTATTTTGAAATATTTCCCACATCTGATCTACAGGTCTTTCGTTTAATTTTGCCTCCCAATCTGTAAGCTGAAGCTCCTGACGTAGTCCTATGAACTGAGCTTTACTGAAATCGGGTATTTTAGAAACACAAGTATCTATTCTAAAATTCTTTAGGAGTTTGAATCTAACTAAGTTGTGATCGCTATTTGCAACAGATTCACCGACTTCTACATCAGTTACCATGCTTTCGCGGCTATTAATCAAAAGATCGAGTAAGTTTCCATATCTTGTGGGCTCGTTTACATGCTGAATTAAGTAATTGTCACCAAGAAAATCAATCAAGCGACTACCTATATGGCCATGTTCAAGGGTCATCCAATCAATGTCAGTAAAATTGAAATCACCCATTATCAATAAATCCCGGTTGCAGAAACTAGACAGTTCTTGAAATAACAGTTTGTCGTCTGCTAATGATAATGTCTTTGGCCTATATATTACACCTATATTCATTTTTTGTCCATTTGTTTGGGTTAACTCAACCCACAAACTATCATATGCATTCTGTTTCACTTTCTCTAAAACACAAGCATGAACATTGTTTTTGACGTACAATAGAACACCCCCACCTTTCTTGTGGTTTCTATCCTCTATTACCCCACAGAACTGGTGGAGAAGGGAGCTGTTACTCCATCGCGCCGTTGGGGGAACGTTGATCGTCTTACTCCAGCGGTTTCTAAGCTCTATATACCATATCGTACCAATATTTCACCATACATACAATTTGCCTACTCTGTTCTACCTTACTCAACCCAAACTTATTCTTTGATTTTACAATTCACATTCTTCTATACCAAAGCATTCTTTCTACCATAACCTATCCTATTCTACCCTAAACCATTTAGGCAGCTCGTACACGGACGCAACCAGTTGCATGAAACCGGTTGGTTGCGACGCCGGAACCAGTTGCACTTTTTCTATCCTTTAAGACAATATTGCGCCGAATGTGGCACTAAGAAGATCCATATACTAGAGAGTAAAAAAAAAAAAAAAAAAAAAAAAAAAAAAATTATATATATATATATATATATATATATATTTGTGTGTGTGTGTGTGTGTGTGTGTGTGTGTGTGTGTGTGTGTGTGTGTGTGTGTGTGTGTGTGTGTGTGTGTGTGTGTGTGTGTGTGTGTGATAATAATTATAAAATAAAATACTTGCGACCGGTTTCATGCAACTGGTTGCGTTGCTGTAAGAGTTGCCTTGTTGTAACGGTGCTACTATAGCGTGAGGTCTACTACATTATACCGTTAGATCTACCTTCCGTTAGTACTATAGCGTGAGGTCTACCGCTACATTATCCATCCCTCATGGATATCATACATTATGCATTACTTTTAGCGAGAAACACATCATTTGTACATATCCTAGGAATGACTTTGATAACTGCATTTCTAATTACATTCATATTAAAGGAAGAACGGTATTATTAAACATGTTATCCTATATTTCCATACATTTATTCTAGCGATAGACACTTCGTACATTTTAGGTTTGGTTAGGTTAGGTTGTGCTCTCTTAAAAAGGCAAGTGCCGCTTCTTCTGTCAGAACGACTCTTCTGTAAAACTCCTTCAGCGACATTTTGAAGTAACATCTATCGATCTTAACTATTTTAGGCAGAGGAGGAATCTGATTTAGGAGCTCCATTTGCTTTCTTTTACATGGTCAGGTCACGTGGACTGGTCACGTTTTTGATGGATTTGGGCAGGTCACATGTTTGATGGACAGGTGTGGGGGAGCGTCCCGGAGGAACGCAGGCCACGCGGTAGACCTCGGGGTGCACCTGGGTAGGCGACCTATGGCGGTAGACCTCACGCTATAGCAGCACCGTTATAACTTTCCCTATAGCGTCTTAATCTTGATAAACAATACATAACCATGTCCTCCCCTATCACATTCGATGGTATCGTGCTGTGCTCGTGGCCAATCCCCCTCTTCCCTCTGCTACAGTACGATGATCCAATGTCACACATAGAAGATGAGAGATACAGATGAGTGGAAGGTGGCAAGGGGACGAAGGAGTGAATATTCTCTGACGTTTCGACGGATGTCTTCCTCAGAGAGACTACAGACTATCAGATTTTGTGGACAATATATACCCCAGTACTGGCTCATCATGCCGGCCGTCTGGGAATGGAGCCCGCTGATTGGCTAGTGATTCGCGATCTCTTGCGAGCTAGCGCGGCTAAGGTCAATCTAGCTGCGGGTCGCGCTAGGCTAACGTGTCCTTCCCGGTGATACAGATAAATAGAGAGATAGATAGGGCTAGTCAAAGAATGTGTGTGTGTGTGTGTGTGTGTGTGTGTGTGTGTGTGTGTGTGTGTGTGTGTGTGTGTGTGTGTGTGTGTGTGTGTGTGTGTGTGTGTGTGTGTGTGTGTGTGTGTGTGTGTGTGTGTGTGTGTGTGTGTGTGTGTGTGTGTGTGTGTGTGTGTGTGTGTGTGTGTGTGTGTGTGTGTGTGTGTGTGTGTGTGTGTGTGTGTGTGTGTGTGTGTGTGTGTGTGTGTGTGTGTGTGTGTGAATGAGAGATAAAGATAGGGAGAGACAGACAGGGGAGAGAGAGAGACAGGGAGAGAGGGAGGGAGAGTGAATATGAAAGAGAGAAAGTGTGTGTGTGTGTGTGAGATAGAGAGAGATAGACAGGGGAGAGAGAGTGACAGGTAGAGAGGGAGGGAGAGTGAATGAGAGAGAGAGAGAGAGAGAGAGAGAGAGAGAGAGAGAGAGAGAGAGAGAGAGAGAGAGAGAGAGAGAGAGAGAGAGAGAGAGAGAGAGAGAGAGAGAGAGAAGCAGAGATAGGGAGATATAGAAAGAGAAACAAAGAGAAAGAGAGACGAGAGAGAGCGCATGAAGTTTTTAGCTTTGGTTATTTTCTCCATCATTGGAGCACCGAGTACAGCGCTTGGTTATCATTTTCCTTTGTGATTTTTCTGCATATTTAGAATCACAAATCCATGTGATTTCTCGTCCATACACACTCACATACATACACACACACACACACACGCACACACACGAAAAAAAACGCACAAACGCGTATGGTCACAACATTACCCACAGATTATTGCTGCCAATCACGCGTCCAACACGTGATCCAAGGTCCAAGGTGGATAACATGAAGCAACACAAAAATATAAAAAAAAAGAACAATACTGATACTAATAATAAAATACCTAATAATTAGAAATAAAAAGATACAATAAAAACAATTCCACAATATTAAACCAACAATCGTCTTATTTTTGCGAATTTATTTCATATAAAGTATTTTTATTCAGCTGAGGGAAAAAGAAATAACTCTGATTTCCATTTTTTCCCATACCATTTTTTTTTGCCATACCATTTATTGCCATACCAATTTTTCTGACGACGATTTTTTTCTTGCCATTATTTTCCTTACGATTTTTCAGTTACGATTATTTTCGATACGGTTTTTTCTTACGGTATTTTTCACGATATTTTGTTGAACCTATATATATATATTTATTCAGGACACAATATTAGGACTAAAACAGGTATAATAATTGGCTTCTTCCTCAGGGCTTTTCGCATCTGTAGTGAAGAATTTTTAGAAGACGAACTAGATCACATTACTAAAACTTTCAGCAAATTAAGATATCCCAAAGGTCTCCTACTTAAATTAAAAAGGAAAGCTAAAGAAATAAATAAGAAGAGTAAAGATATAAATAATTGCAACAAAGAAACACGATATATCACAGTCCCAAATTCCAGCATTAATTCAACTCTAGACAACTTCCTCTTAAAAGCAGGTATAAAGATAGCGAGAACATCAGATAGCAAAGTGGGACATTTGGTAACACGTAATTGTAATAACCATACTAATGAAAATAGTATTGTCTATAAAATACCTTGTAAAAATTGCCCATCCTCATATTTTGGTGAAATAGGTTGTGGATTAGATAAAAGGTTACATGAACACAAAAACGATGTAAGAACCCACAGGCTTTCTAATTCTATAGTAAGACACATAGATACACATGACCACCTTCCGAACTGGGACAATACAATTATAATAAATAAAGGTTCAACAAAGAAATTAAGAAAAACAATAGAAGCAGCCTATATTAATACTAATAATAACATCAACCATAGAGATCGTTTTATATGCTTGGGAAGAGCTACAAGTTTGTTGATAGTTGATGAAAACGAACGGACAAATGTTCCGAGCACGACGACCTTTCCTAGGCCCCCTGTGAGGTGACATGCATGTGTATAAAATGTCCATGTTGTACTTTTGTGTTATGCTTTGTGATCAAGACCCTAAGGATCGAAACGTTAAGGCTGTAAAATTCTTCCATTATTCCTCGTATATTTTCTCCGCCTTTAGTTACATTTGTCATAGCTTAAATCATATGTATATATATACATACAGGGAGCTCCAAAAAATATGTAACTAGTTTGATTGGTCTTTATTCAGACAGACTTTGAATAACAAGCTTAATACGCGAGATACATAAAGTCAATAAAATTGGATTATGTCTGAAAGTCAAACAAACTTCTGGTAGTCCACATGCTCGATATGAGCCCCATTTCTGTTGAAACATGCTTTCACGCGGACGCAGAAATTCTGGCCAACTCTTTTCCATGTTTCAGCGGAAACTTCAGCTACATAAGCTGCCACATTCTGCTTTAGATCAGCCTGTGTTTGAGGTCTGTTGGTATAGACCTTCCCCTTTGCTGCTCCCCGGAACCAGAAATCAAGTGGATTTAAGTCAGGGCTGTGGGGGGCCCACTCATGATCTGTGTTGAGGCTGATGAGACGATTCCGGAAGAGTCCTCTGAGATGATCCAATGATGCGTGGGCTGTATGAGGTCTTGCACCATCCTGCATGAACCAAGCAAGCCTTAACTGTCCTTGGGTTAGCTTCTGAGTCAGGTCACCGTGAAACTGATCAAGAATGGTGATATAACGTTCACTGTTGATGATAACGGTGCGCCCATTTTCCTCGAACCAGTAAGGTCCCAGCAGACCGTGCTTTGCATTGAACGCCACAAATGCAGTGGCCTTCGGACCTTTGAGGCGCTTCTCACTGATTTCTTCTGGCTTCTCTTCTCCCCAAAACACATTGTTGTGGTTATTAACAGCCCCATTAAGATGAAAGTGTGCTTCATCACTAAACCAAATGTGATTGAGCCAGTTGGGAGTTTGCTCGAGCTTTTCATTCAGCCAGTCGCACATCTCGATTTTCTTCTCTTTGTCCTGTTGCTGCAGCACATGGTGAGTTGAAATTCTAAATGGGAACAGCTTCAGGTCCTTCCTCATAACTCTCAAAAGTGTAGTTGGAGAGAGAGCCAGCTCTTGAGCACGGATTCGGTAAGATTTCTTCGGACTGCTAACCACCGACTCACGGACTTGCTCCCTCTTCTCAGGAGTGATGATCGGTCGCCGGCCACTTCTTCCCTTGTGGACGTGATCCAGGGTTTTCTCCTTTTCAAAATGCTGCACAATCCTCTGTATTTTCAAATTTGTAAGTGCTGCACACTCAGACTTAGATTTGAGACCCTGGTGTGTGTTGAACCGACGGCGGACTTCTGCGGGTGACTTGGTTTCATACCAGAGTTGGACTATTTTAAACTTCTGCTCTAGCGTGTACATTTTGCATACAATCTGGAAAACAAGAAAAACAAAGACATGTTAAAAAATCCAACCTAGATGACTATGTAACCTGAAAAGGAAAAGTCCGTGCGCGCCCCAACAGATTTATTATAGCCGATCAAAGTAGTTACATCTTTTTTGGAGCTCCCTGTACACACACACACACACACACACACACACACACACACACACACACACACACACACACACACACACACACACACACACACACACACACACACACACACACACACACACACACACACACACACACACACACACACACACACACACACACACACACACACATATATATATATATATATATATATATGTATATATATGTATATATATATATATATATATACATATATGTACATATATATATATATATATATATATATCCAGTCTGCTCCGAGACCCCAGCTAGTGAACTCGTTGGCTGCTGAGCCACCAGCTACCGAATACCTCTTATTAAGTTTATTACTTCCTGTGAAGTTTGCAGTATATCTTCCAAAAGTGACAAGTGATTGTGTTGTGTTTTGTTAATTGTATACGTTTAGCATTATAAAGTTATAGGTGTAAGATAAAGTGCAGTGTTCTAGTAATTTAGAATCAAAACAGTAGTCTGTTACTGTACTCCAAAGGTAGGAGGAATGGTATAAGGTAAGCTGAGTAAGCTTCGTGTATTCAGTTTATTTAGCGACCACTTTTGTTTCTTTTGTTGATTTATACTTTCTCTTTACCGTTTGTATTGCCGGAGGTGGAGCGAAATGGCTTGTGAAGGTTGTGTGAACCTGAAGGACCGTCTCAGGATGTGTAAGGAGGAAATTCGTCTATTCAAGAGTGCGCTCTGTGAGAAGAGTGAATCCTCCCCAAAACCCAAAGAGCGTTCCCCCTCTTCCACTTCTGCCACTGCCGTAAGCGAAAGGCTCTCAGAGGGATCCCGTTTGTCGAGTCCGCGTGCGGTAAGCGGGTGCCCTGCGGAACAACTGCTAGCCAATCGTTTTGCTCTGCTGGCAGATGAGGTGGCTGCAAATCAGGAGTTCTTGGTGGTGGGGGACTCCATGGTACGAGGCTATGACGACATCCTGCAGCGGAAGACTAAACGACGTTGCAAGTTTTTATGATATACTCGTTCCTTTTTTTGGAGTAGAAACTCAAAGGGGAGGGGAAATAGAATGAATTGTGGACAACAGAGTAGAGCGTAGCAATAATGTAGAGCAATATGTCAATGTAGGACAAAATATCATTTTAGGATATAATGTCAGTAGAGAACAAAATATTACATTAGGATGTAATGGCAATGAAGGACAAATTTTTACGATGGAATGTAACGATAGTAGAGGACAAAATATCACGGTAGGACATAATGTCAGTGGAGGACAGAATATGATTTTAGGAAGTGATACCGGGCAAAATGTTAATAAACGACGAGTGGCCGGTGTGGGACGTGGTGCATGTTGCACAAAAAGAGATCGAATGTCGTAAGGGACCAGATGTCCGTGATGGGGCAAATATCCGTGAGGCACTGAATGTCAATGAAGGACCAAATGTCAATATAGAGCAAGGTGTCAATAAAAGACAAAATTATAATATAAGGCACGATGTTGAAACTCAAAACGAGTAAAAAATAAATAATCACGAGTTTCTTAAAACCATGTACTTTAATACTCGTAGTATTAGTAATAAATTCCAAGAAATCATGTGTATATCAAAAGTGATAATCTCGATATGATAAGAATAACCAAGATATTGTGAAATGGTGTTTGAAGCTGAATTTAATACTGCGGGATTTAAAAACTTTCATCAGGATATAAACCACAAGAAAGGTGGGGTGTTCTGTCGTACGTTAAAAACAATGTCCATGCCTGTGTTTTAGAGAGAGTGAAACAGGATGTATATGATAGTTTGTGGGTAGAATTAACCAAAACAAATGGAAAAAAATTAATGTAGGTGTAATATATAGGCCAAAAACATTATCACTAGCAGACGATAAACTGTTGTTTCAAGAACTGTCTATTTTCTGCAACCGGGACTTATTGATAATGGGTGATTTCAATTTTACTGACATTGATTGGATGACCCTTGAACATGGACATATAGGTAGTCGCTTGCTATATTTTCTCGGTGACAATTACTTAATTCAGCATGTAAAAGAACCCACAAGGCATGGAAATTTACTCGATCTATTGATCATTAGCCGCGAAAGCATGATAACCGATGTAGAAGTTGGTGAAACCATTGTAAGAAGTGATCACAACTTAGATCAAACCGCTAAAAAAAATAGAATAAATATTTGTGTATCTAAAATACCCGATTTCAGTAAAGGTCAGTTCATAGGACTACGTCAGGAGCTTCAGCTTACAGATTGGGATGCAAAATTAAGCGAAAGACCTGTAGATCATATGTGAAAAATGTTTCAAAATACTCTTACTAGGATGATTGATACTTACATCCCGTTTAAGGATAGACCCCCCTTGAAATCAGGTTCGCCCAAACTGGCTTGACAAAGAAACTGAAAAAATTATTGCTAAAAAAAGACAGGCTTATAAGAAATACAAATGCTCGAATGTACCTAATGACTATCAAAGTTATGTAATAATACAGACAAATAAAAAAAAACAATATGAAAACGAAAAAGACAATACTAAATGAATATTGCTAATAAATCCAAAGAGAATTCCAAATAATTCTATAGTTACATTAGAGTTAAAAAGATTATTAAGAATCACATTGGCCCACTATTATCAGCTGACGGTCGACTTGGATATTTAAACGAAGGAGTGTGTGGTATTTTAAATAATTACTTTTCGTCAGTATTCGTAAACGAAACACCTCAAAGTGAACTCCAAACTGAAACCTGCAAAAAGTCTAGGGTGAAATTGATACGGTAAATATAATAAAAGAGAATATTAAAAGGTGTATAGAAAAGCTCAAAGTTAATAAAACACCAGGGCCTGACGGTTGGCATCCAAAAATCTTAAAGGAAATGAAAAATGAGATTGTTGTTCCTTAGAAGATATTTTCAAGAAATCCATCATATCCGGAGATGTCTCAGGAGAATGGAAGCTTGCTAACGTTACTCCCAGATTCAAATAAGGTGACAAAAGAAACCAAATAACTACAGGCCTATAAACTTGACCTCAATCTTAGGAAAAATGTTGGAAACTATCATCAGAGATGCTATCGAATATCATTTAGAAAGTAAATTTGATAAGTGATAGCCAGCATGGATTCAGGCGAAAACGTTCTCGCGTGACTAACTTACTCGAATACACAGTCCTCTCGAATTATGACAAAAGAAACAATATAGTTTTAATGTATCTAGACTTTGCAAAAACTTTTGATACCGTCCCCCACGAAAGATTACTTACTAAATTAGCTTCACACGGAGTAAGTGGTAGCCTATTAAGTTGGACTAGTAATTGGTTGGACGATTGAAAACAGAGTTGTTATAAATGGCAAAACTTTTAGATGGAAAAATGTTACGAGTGAAGTTCTTCAGGCTTCCGTTCTTGGGCCATTTCTATTCATAGTATATATAAATGATATAGACCGCGGACTGAAATCTATTGTCTCCAAATTTGCTCATGATACAAAACTGTGTGGAATTGCAAATAATCACTTAAACCAATAAGATATTCAAGAAGATATAGATTAACTACAACAGTGGTCTGAAAAGTGACAAATGAAATTTAACACAAGTTAGAATACTCGTTCTCTTTCCAAGGGCCTGTTTTTTGGGGGGGCACATAAACCACCACAAACTTTCTGCTTTTCCTGACACTATCTTCAACTTTCATCATGATCATTTCCCGTTTTTACCATCTGTAACCTTCGTCACATTTTTCTTAGCAAAAAATTTGACTCTTCCACCTTGTTTCTCGCCTCTATTTTTAATCCAGTGATTATATGGTCCATGTCCAACACTATTTGGTGGTAGTGGACCCCTTAATTTCGTCTCTACGATTCCCATTGTGTCTGGTTTTTCTTCTGACAGGTAATCATTTCGTTAATTTAATCCTGAGATCAATCCGTCTATGTTAGTATAGGCCACTTTTGATTTTTTTCTTCTCCATCATTTTTTCTGTTCCTTTTGTTTTCCTTATCTCTTAGTGTCTTCTCTCTTTCCATTTCCTCAATATTAATTTCTCTTTTTATCCATATATTTTGATAGTGTTCACTCTTTGCTAACTCCTGATTTTGCTACTATGTCTTCTGCTACCATTTGTGACCTTAATTTTATCTTTAGAGGTCGATTTCTTTCTTTACTGTATTCTCGCATTCTATACACTTCATTTATTTCCTTTTCTATTTCTTGATTTCCGTCTTGCACTTCTTTTAGGATTGTTCTTGCTATTTCTCTCTTCTTTTTCTCTCATGTACCTAACCAGACCATGTTTTTACTTTTGTTCATACACTACAATACACTTTTTCTTATCCACTGTATCTCTAATCCAATTTTTTCTTTGGTTACTTGAATAATTGTGTATTTTGCATTCTCTTGCATTTGTTGTTGTACTATTTCTTTAAAAGCTATCTCTTTGGTTTCTTGATTTTCTTTCATTTTTTTATACATTGCCTGTATTTTATCATTTAACTTTTTTTTAAAGTCGTACTATTGGTAGTATCCTTGTTTTTCATCCTTTCATTCTCACATTCTGCCTCAATTT
>NC_134799.1:57079698-57082198 GCF_046742065.1 Oratosquilla oratoria
TAGCTAACTGCATTTACCTAACTATATATACAAATAGATAAATGTACACGAGTATTTGTATGTGTGTGTGTGTGTGTGTGTGTGTGTGTGTGTGTGTGTGTGTGTGTGTGTGTGTGTGTGTGTGTGTGTGTGTGTGTGTGTGTGTGTGTGTGTGTGTGTGTGTGTGTGTGTGTGTGTGTGTGTGTGTGTGTGTGTGTGTGTGTGTGTGTGTGTGTGTGTGTGTGTGTGTGTGTGTGTGTGTGTGTGTGTGTGTGTGTGATTTACCACCATGGTCTTGGATCACGTGTTGGACTCGCGATCGACAGCTATTTCCCTCCCGGAAGAGAGCTCAGAGCTCATATAGGATCGATCTATGGGTAATGCTGTGACCTTACACGCACGCACAAACACACAACTTCCCGCCCATGAGTGTTGGAGTAACAACTCGAAATAAGTGTGTGTGTGTGTGTGTGTGTGTGTGTGTGTGTGTGTGTGTGTGTGTGTGTGTGTGTGTGTGTGTGTGTGTGTGTGTGTGTGTGTGTGTGTGCGTGTGTGTGTGTGTGTGTGTGTGTGTGTGTGTGTGTGTGTGTGTGTGTGTGTGTGTGTGTGTGTGTGTGTGTGTGTGTGTGTGTGTGTGTGTGTGTGTGTGTGTGTGTGTGTGTGAGTGAGTGTGTGTGTGTGTGTTTATGCGTATGTCTGTGTTGTCTGTGTCTGTATGTGTCCTTGAGTCTGTAATTGCGTGTGCACATGTTTATGTATTTTCGTGTCTGTGCATAAAAACTTGTGTGATTACATGAGTGTATGTATGCATATGTGTGTATGCATATGTTTGCGTGCATACATACTTTTTATGTATACTTTGTTGAACTAGTTTAATTAAACTCATCATCAAATCCAAGATCTTTCAGGTCCTCTCATACTTTTTGAAAAATGTTCATACCCAAATTCCCAATCACTTATTTTCATTAAGATAAACCCTTTAAATTTTATTTATAAAAAAGAAAAATCGTGTCCAGCCTCCTCCTGCACCCCTACCTACCCCACCAATGGCTTGACCTAACCTCAATCCGACCTAATCTCTCGCGGTCTCCCCACATTCATTCTTATCTAGTATAGCCTAATATTGTATTTCACACCAATCAGCCATGTCATCCCCCCTTCCATCCTCTCCAGCCCTCCTCCTCCTACCTCTCTCCTCCTTCTCCTCCTCCTACCTCTTCCGCCTCGTTCTCTTCTCTCTTCTCTTTTCCTTCATCTCCTCCTCCTCTTCCTCCTCCTCCTCCTTCCTCATCCCTTCTCGCTTCATCTTTCTCCTCTTTTTCCCATTTTCCCTTCTCTATCTTCTCCTCCTCTCTCCTGTTTCTCTTCTTTCTCCTTCTATTCACTCTCCTTCCCCATTCTCTCTTCTTTTCCGTCTTCCACTTCCTCTTTCTTCTCATTCGTTCTCCTTTCCTTCCTTACCTCCTCCATTCCATTCTTATCACCTGTTACTTCTCCCACTCTTTCTCCTCCTTCCTCTTTTATTTTCCTCCTCTTCCCTCTTTTTTTTCCCTCTTCGACCACCGCCTCCTCTGCTCCCATCTTATTCTCCCCCAGAAGGTCTCTGGCATCTGTCGACAACGTCGATCCTGCTTCTGGAAAAGGAGATCCCAATATGAATCGATTCTCGTTATCTAGCTACGCGTTTTTTGTTTTTGTTTTTCCTTCGCAGCTGTAACGGACTTTACCGAACGTTGCGGACGGGTCGAATGCAACGGCCGTTACATGCCCGCGTCGCTCGGTCGAACTGTAACGAATATTTCAAGGACATGATGCGATTTAAATGTCACACTAACGTTGCGGACGGGTCGAATGCAACGGCCGTTACATGCCCGCGTCGCTCGGTCAAAATGCAACGGATATTTCAAGGATATGATACGATTTAAATGTCACATGTGAATTAATCCTTGATGGTCCTCGTGAGTCATTCTAACTTGTTTTTCCGTTCCCAAAAAGAATAAAGCTGAGTTAGCGACGTCTTCATCGCTTGCAATTCGTAACTGTGTGTTGGGGTCTCATCTATCCCGACACACTTTCACCTCTATTGACTTATTCATTTGTCCTCACTACATGAAGCAATTCTACTCAGTCGAAGGAGACCTCCTGAAAAAAAAAAAAAAAATTACTTGGTAATCAGAGCAATCATCTAAAGACAAGTACTGTAAATTCAGTTACTACGTTAGGTACAACCACTTGCAGGCTACTTGTAACGAAAATCTTATGACGATATCCTGTGCCGAGGGTATCACTGACTGGAAATCCGCAGCCCCACAGCAGCCGGCAGCGATCCTCGTGAATTCGCATTGATCTTACTGGGAAGAAACCTTGAACCAGTGTTGCTTCATAAAGATCTTGGCTTGATCTGGAGACCGAGTGCCAGCCCTTCAGGGTATACATAGATATAAGTGTTGCTGTTGACAGGCTCTAAAGGCTTTCGTTGTCATCTTGATTTTATTTTATATTTTTATTTATTCTTTGTTAT
>NC_134799.1:57089698-57107198 GCF_046742065.1 Oratosquilla oratoria
GGCGGTAACAGAAGGCCGTCTCTCAACGCCACCATCTCCACCGACACCCCTGTCATCACCGCCAGCACGGGTGTCATCACCGTCACCTGACAACTGCCATCACTGTCACTTCAGTGGTGTTATGCCGTGTGCATTACGAGAGGGAATGGCTGTTGTGGTCTGTAGATGTTGGTGACAGAGTCAGCGTTGGAACGAGGCTCGACACCCACAACGGAAATATCATGGGACTCTGACTGCTCTTCGTTATGTCTGTGTCTGTTCGTCTGTGTTCCCTTGAGGGAACTGGCTTACACACACACATATGTCTAAAAGTAGACTTTCAACTGGACATATGTCTGTGCTGTCTCAATGACTTGAGTATGCGCGTTACCTGAAGGTCTCCAATTTGTTGAAACGGTCGTGACACAAGTATACAAGTGCACAAGCACGCGCACAAACATACACACGCACGCACGCATATACACACGCACGCACGCATATACACAAGCACGCAAGCACACATAGGCACGCACGTGATTTTGAAGTTATGATACCCGTAACTTGAGAGGACCTCACCAGCTAAACTCGTTTCTTGTGTACTGCAATTTGGTAAATGCAATTAGGTAAATACAAGCGTGCATGCGCGCGCGCACACACACACACACACACACACACACACACACACACACACACACACACACACACACACACACACACACACACACACACACACACACACACACACACACACACACACCTCGTGGCGCAGTGGTTAGAGTTCCCGGCTGCCATTACGGCAATTAGGTAAATACAAGCGTGCATGCGCTCGCACACACACACACACACACACACACACACACACACACACACACACACACACACACACACACACACACACACACACACACACACACACACACACACACACACACACACACACACACACACCTAGTGGCGCAGTGGTTAGAGTTCCCGGCTGCCATTAGGGCGGTTCGGGTTCGAATCCCGCCCAGGGCTGAAATGTTTTCAGTATGGCTGTGCTGCGAGTTACTACTCCAACTATCGTGGGCGGAGAGTTGGGTTTGTGTGTGCGTGTAAGGTCACAGCATTACCCATAGATCGGTCATATATGAGCTCTGAGCTCTCAGCCGGGAGAGAAATAGCTGTCGATCACGAGTCCAACACGTGAATCAAGACCATGGTGAATCACACACACAGACACACACACACACACACACACACACACACACACACACACACACACCTCTCATGGCGCTGTGGTTAGAGCTCTGGCCTGCCACTACGGAGGTCCGGGTTCGATCCTCGCCCGGGGCTGAAATAATATCAGTATCGCAGCGCTGAGGGGTGCTACTCCAACTCTCGTGGGCGGGGAGTTGGGGGTGTGTGTGTGTGCAAGGTCATAGCATTACCCATAGATCGGACCTACGAGCTCTGAGCTCTCTTCCAGGAGGGAAATAGCTGTCGATCACGAGTCCAACACGTGATCCAAAGACCAAGTGAATACACACACACACACACACACACACACACACACACACACACACACACACACACACACACACACAAACACACACATACACACACATATATACACAAACACACAAACACACACATGCATACACACACAAAGTTATATGAAATATATCGAGAAGGAAATATTGCGGCTGGAAACTAATAGCATACGGAGTTCCGCAGGGATAGATTTTAGCGTCATTCATGTTTTTTTTTAGGTATATTGGGTGTCAATTCGTCTTCTAGAGGGGATAAAAAGTTTGATATATTTGAGGCAGATGCATAGCTACTGGGGAAATGAAAGAATAACAACTTACATAAGGTCCTACGAGAATAATTTATACATAAGACAGGGAAATAAGCACAAAAAAATATTATTTGAGAATAGCACGTACCAAAGAATTCGAATATAATTATCTCGTAAACGACAATAAAACCGGAAACGTATTGGAAAGGAAGACGTGAATAGAAAGTAGAAATAGCCGAAGGAATAAAGGACGTATAGCTAATCAGAACGTTGGCCAAATGCTGAAAGAGATCTGACAGTTAACCAGTTTTAAGATATATATTGAAACTGCATAAAGAACTAAACCACTCAATGACAATAATAAATGTAAAATCATCAAAATATGGCAAACTTGCATCCAAATGTACAGCAAGATTGCTCCCATATACTAAACAGAAGAGAAAACTCACTCATCTACAGACTAGTATCAATAACTAGTTATGTACAAAAACATCGGAAAAGAAAGTGAAAATGAAACGCCTATGAAAAAAAAAAAAATCATCCGACATTAGAAAAGCAATTTGGATGCAGAGCAGATATATTGTAAGTAGCAAATGTTTGACTGACTATAACTGTTATAGGGATCCTTCTAGGGAAAGGATAAAACATATTGACTGTGTATAGCTGGGTATACAGAATGCCATTTGTTAGGTACCACATAGGCGGCTGAAGTGGAAGATCAGTGTAATAGGTGGAATCGGAAGCAAGCTGCTGAAGTGGAAGAAAGTGGTAATCTGAGGGAAGAAATAAGAGTGGAGGGAAGAAAGTAGTGGAGTCAAGAATCGGTACTGGCGCCTATTATCTTCTTAATTTACAAAAACGACTTTTCAGTCAGAATTTATAGATATATCTGTAGATGATACCAAACTGCAAATATGAAAATATATTATAGATCAACAGATACCTTGCAGTCAAATCTAAACAAACAATTGGAGCCAAAAATGACAAACGAAATATGATAATATCAAATACAATGTGCTGTAGATGGCAAGGAACTAGAAGACAAGTTCAGCCTGACTTTACACTACATTCACAACCAAAACCACTTCAATAAAGATGTAGAAAAGTCGTTATTATTGTTTTTGTTGCAGACTCTGTTACCAGCGATTCTATCCTTGCAGACTCTCACCGCTGTCGTGCGAACAACAGCTCCTAAAGATCTCGAAGAGGGACAAACATAACCAACACAATCAGAAGAACTGATATTTCGCGACAGAGACAAGATAGTAACTACACATCATGTAAGACTCAGGCTGGGATATCCAACAGTGGTGTGAACCTCGCACCTGAAGAAGGATATATCCAAGCCAGAAAACGTTCAAAGGATCTGACCTACGAGAGAAGATTGAACAATCTCGATCTAAGAACACACACAAAAAAAGAGGACATATACAAAAATGCCATACGTGTAGTAAGAGGAAACGATTCACAGATAATGAAAACTATATAGGAAGAAAATATCAGTGGAGAGAACAAGAGAACATAAGAACATAAGAACATAACATAAGAACACCAAGCTTGAGAAAACCTGTGGCAAAAAAAGGGATGTTAAGACGCTCAGCTTCCCAAATGGAACACAAGACGGGTGGAACAAATTGCCGCAGGAAGTAGGAAATCAAAAACTATAATAACTTTTTTAAAAAGTGATCTGACGAAAACGAAATAACGGCATACAAAAGGAAAACGAGAAACGTAACGGGGAACACTGAAGTATAGATGAATAAAAATCTCATAAGGATAAAAGGAACATAACAGACATGGACTCAGAAATTTGCCGTACGAAGAGAGGCTTAGGCACCTTAACTTACACTCTCTGGAAAGACGCAGAGTGTGGGGTGATCTAATAGAAGTGTTCAAGTGGATCAAAGGTTATAACAAGGGTGATGCAAACACGGTCATCATAATAAAACAACAGGGCAGGACTCGCAGTAATGGGTATAAACTGGACAAATTTAGATTTAAGAAGGAAATAGGCAAGAATTAGTTTACTAATAGGGTGGTCGATGAATGGAATAAACTTAGTAACCATGTAGTAAGCGCTGAAACTATCAGTTGTTTTAAAAAACTATTAGACAAATTTATGGATGGGGATGAAAGGTGGTGAGGGATACGGAGCTGCCTAGTGTAGGCCTTGTGGTCTCTTGCAGTCTCCTTTATTCTTATGTTCTTACACGTGTACCAATGCAATGCACAGGAAGAAGCACACGCGGTTACAAACAAGTACAAGTCTGCGAAAGAATTATATTGTACGGACAAGCTATGGTAATGTTAGATATAGTAGCGAGACGTAAAAACCTTGACTCGGTCCACATAATTCAATGAACCAATCATAATTCTTTATTGGACCAGTTTAAACTTGGTCCAGAATTCACATACAGAAGTTAAAGAATCTGCATAAAGATGAATCACTTTCGTATTTATACGAATAATGTAAATGCTATATTCTGGAGTGATGATAACGTATGTTATTTCTGCCAGATGCTGGAGCTGTGTCCGTCTGATCTTCGACAACAGTGGTGGATCCCCAATCATACCATACCATAAATCTCCGACTGATTTAAAAATCGAAACTACGCACATACACACAGCTTCACACACATCCACAGCGTCGCAGTCAATTACAGTCCCACGCGTGCCCTGTCAGAGAGTGAGTCAGTCAGCCAAACGCTCTCGTCTACTCTTAGAAGATATGCACCTGAAGAGACCAGTGGCGGACCTGCGGCCAGCCGGGCGAGACACGTTAGGGCCAAGAACATCGACATGTCGTTTCTTTTCGATATTACAGTTCGACAAGAAACGCCCTCTTGCGATGATCTTGCTCACGGCCGGTTACCCTCGGCGACTGGACAATGAATTATTTTTTCTTTATTTTGTTTTCTTATATTACGAACTTTTTTATGTGTGTGTTCCCTGACATATTCAGTAACTCAACAGTTGTTATGCATGACCAGAGTATGTGATGAAAGTAAGAACAACTCTTATATCTCATGAAAAAAGCCATTAAAAGATCATATGAAAAATAGTTTTTGTTATTATGATTTAAATTCATGTCTACCTTCAGCTTGGGCAACGTCCTCTAGACTATTCCAAGTACGTATGCATCTGTATTGAAAAATATTTCTTCTCATCCTTAAGACTTTATTGAGATTTTCTCAAGATTTTCTTATTTCCTTAAGTCTTTCTTATTTCATTCTCATGATCTCTTCTGCTATTGTAGTCCATCCCCTTGAACGACCTGAACACTAATTAAGTCACCTGTTTCACTCCGATCTTTTAATGATGGCAACACTAATGGTTTGGACACATGGAAAGAATGAGTGAAGAAAGACTAGTAAAAGAGGTATGGAAGGCGGATGTGAAGGGAGTGAACATGAGGGGGTCGTCCTAGGATGAGATGGATGGATGGGGTGAAGGGGGCTTTGGGGAAGAGGGGAATGTCTGTTGAGGAAGGACGGGAGAGGACAGAAGACAGGGGTGAATGGAGAATGGTTGTATATGGATTATGTTGTGATTGCATGAGGTGGAATGGGCGGGGCGATGGGGGTTGAGGTAGTATGTGTGAGCAAAATTTGACACAGCCCGAAGGGATTTCTCCCCGTCCTCTCATTTTATGCAATGGGGGGACGGAGAGGGGGGGTCGCCGATTTAATGAAGCGGCCTTGCTGTGGATGTGCTGTATCTTGCGACACTGCCTCTGACCCAGGGCAGTGGACAAGGTGCAGGGATGACCCGTCATCCAGGAGGTGCCAAGATAAGAGGGAGGGTGGAGGGGAGTGGAGTGTGTTTGAGGATGAAATGGCTGGGAATGGTTTTTATGCCTTTTCCCTTTTGGCTACCTCCCTTGTAAGGGGGAAAAAGCCTTAGTATATGTGTGTTTGTAACACTAATGCTTTTATTTTTTTCCCTTTAAGTTTCATTTACCAGGCTGTAAATCACTTTGGTTACTATCATTTTGCATTCTCTCAATCTTGTTTATATTATTTCTACTCTGCGTGGGTACCATACAACTAACCCGTGTTTCTTTCTTGGATGGAGTATGTCTTCTAAGATTCTTTCTTCGTTATTTTTTCACCAATATAGTATAAAGCCACCTTAATGTTCTACACAATCCAGTCATCTCTACCGCAATCTGATCCCATGTCTGTCGGGTGACAAGTTGTCTTTTACCAACACTCCAAACTCTTTCTCCACTTTTCACTTTATTATGGACTGTATGTACGGATTTGTGTGCGTCTGTGTTTGTGTGTCTTATGTGCGTATGCTTATGCGCGCGCGTGTGTGTATTTACCTAGTTGTATTATTGGGGAAGGGAGTTATGCTCGTGGTGAAGCGTCTTGGTATCTTTGAGCATCAAGTTTATTCTTAAAATCGTGAATAGTATTTGCACACACTGTTTTTTCATCTAAGTTATTCCATATATCCAGCATTCTGTGTGGGAAGCTATTCTTTTTCCTGTGTGTGTGTGTGTGTGTGTGTGTGTGTGTGTGTGTGTGTGTGTGTGTGTGTGTGTGTGTGTGTGTGTGTGTGTGTGTGTGTGTGTGTGTGTGTGTGTGTGTGTGTGTGTGTGTGTGTGTGTGTGTGTGTGTGTGTGTGTGTGTGTGTGTGGGTGTTTGTATGTGTGTGTGTGTGTGTGTGTGTGAGCTCACGCACATGTACAATATTTAGACAAACATATGAATCAAATAATGGCTAGTTCTCCGAATGATCACCGACTACATTATGATTTGATAAACTCATTCTTTGAACTTACCTTCAACATTCACTCCTCCACCACGAAATTCCAAACTTCGCTGGGGGCTCTGTGGAACCGGGTGTTGTGAGCATCTGGAGGTGTGTGTCGGAATGCAAGGTCATACAGTTCTCAATACGAGGAACAGATTCTGTCGCCCAAAGCACAATAGAAGACTCTCGTTGGCTTGAGGAACAACGGAGACTTCTTCCGAATTACCATAATCCAAGTCTTTTCGAATGAACAGTGCCAAGCATCGGTTCTCCATTCTTAACTGGACAAAACTACTCGTTAATTCTGATTTAATACTTCACTCGATTAAACGGAAAGGACAATTTCACTGATTAATTTTGGTGTGTGTTGGTTATCACTAGCAAATATTCTAACATTTCTACTTTCGGTGGAGTTACAAGATATAACTGGACTCTAAGTCTTTATCATTATAACTAAGAGTCAAATCAATCGAGAGTGGCTGAGACTCCAGAAACGTCTGAACCTGGAGTGATCGAGAAGAAGCAAAATGCTGTAATGACTCTCATTTATCTAATATTATTCGTTTATTCGTTTTGTTATCATTTGTCCCCTTTCACCCCTCACAACTACAACCACCCATTCCTCCCATCCAGCCAAATATGCAAACTACACCTCCTATAAGCCATAATCAGTTCAACCCCCATATCCCAACACACAATAACCCCCCTCCCATTCAGCCACAGTACCAACCCCACCATCACGCTCCCCATGCCTACCAAAACTTCCCCTTTCCTTCTCCCCATACCCCATCTGGTCAAGCCACCTCCACACCATACCACCAACCACCACCTAACCTTCCTCCAAACCCACAATATTATCCTTACCCACAACCTCAACCAACAATAATTAACAACTATCAAACCATTACCCCCCTCACAGAAATCCCAACCTTTTCCCAAGATAGTGAATTATCCATTAATGACTTCTTGACAGCATGTGACCTGTTTTTCTCAAAAAACCAACACTACTCTGACTCAGATAAAATTAATTTGTGCCGTCAGAAAATAGACCCATCTGACATTTGCCGTTCAAAGGCAAGGATGCTAGACAGTTTAGTTGCATGTGGAATCACATATCAAGAATATAAACACCACCTTCTAAATGTCTTTCACAACAAACAAACAAACAACATCACTTTCCTTCTCACTTTCCTAAATAACACTAGAGTCCAACCACATTCCGTTACGAACATTATGGATTTCGTAGCAAACGGAATTAAAGAAGTCAGAGAGGACATGGAGAATAAATCTCCTTGGATCCACACTGACCAATTTGGTCAAAAGGTCATGACCATAAAAAAACTTACTAACATTCTTTGAGATAGGTTTCTATCTCTCCCAACTCCCTCCAAAGTGTTTAAAGGAAGCCTCCAAAAGGGAACTAAACACTAGAAACCCTCTAGCTTATACCTATATCCTAGACATCACCAATGCTTACAAGGGAAAAGGGGACAAGTGTGAATGTAGTAGTTTCAGAGGGATTAGCTTGTTAAGTGTAGTTGGGAAGGCTTATGGGAGGATCTTGATTGAGAGGATTAGGAGAGGAACAGAGGGAGTAATTGGTGAGGAACAGTGTGGATTTAGGACAGGTAGAGGTTGTGTAGATCAGATCTTTGTGGTAAGACAGATATGTGAGAAAGCTATAGGAAAGGGGAAGGATGTTTTTTGGGCTTTTATGGATCTGGAAAAGGCTTATGATAGGGTAGACAGAAAGGCACTGTGGGAGGTTATGCAGATTTATGGGATAGGAGGAAAGCTTTTGGGAGCTGTCAAGAGTTTTTATGAGAGTAGTAGAGCTTGTGTCAGGATTGGAAATGGAGAGAGTGAGTGGTTTGAGGTAAAGGTGGGACTTCGTCAAGGATGCGTTATGTCGCCCTGGCTGTTCAACTTATACAGTACATGGATGGGGTGGTGCGAGAGGTGAATGCAAGGGTAGTGGGTCAGGGATTGGAGATGGTTAAAGAAAATGGAGAAAAGTGGGAGGTGAGCCAGCTGTTGTTTGCGGACGACACTGCGCTTGTGGCAGGATCGGAGGAGGGATTGAGGAAGCTGGTGGCAGAGTTTGGGAGAGTATGTGATAGAAGAAAGCTAAAGATAAATGTGGGTAAAAGTAAGGTGATGAGATGTACAAGGGGTGAAAATGGCAGTAGACTGGAAGTGAGCATTAAGGGAGGGCGACTGGAGGAAGTGGATAGTTTTAGATACTTGGGTGCAAGTGTAGCAGGAAAAGGTGGAGTGAAGGTGGAGGTAGAATGTAGATTGAGAGAAGCGAGTAAATGCCTTGGTGGATTAAAGAGTGTAATTAGGAATAGACATTTAGGAATGGATGCGAAGAGGAGACTGTATGAAGGAGTGATTGTGCCAACAGCACTGTATGGGGCAGAAACGTGGAACATAAGAGAAGAAGAGAGAAGGAGTTTGAATGTGTTTGAGATGAGGTGTCTGAGAAGTATGGTGGGGGTTACTAGGCTGGATAGAGTGAGAAATGAGGAGGTGAGGAGGAGAACAGGGGTGAAAAAGGAGCTGGGAGATAGGGTTGATGAAAGAATATTAGGATGTTTTGGACACATGGAAAGAATGAGTGAAGAAAGACTAGTAAAAGAGGTATGGAAGGCAGATGTGGAGGGAGTGAACATGAGGGGACGTCCTAGGATGAGGTGGATGGATGGGGTGAAGGGGGCTTTGGGGAAGAGGGGAATGTCTGTTGAGGAAGGAAGGGAGAGGACGGAAGACAGAGGTGAGTGGAGAATGGTTGTATATGGATGATGTTGTGATTGCATGAGGAGGAATGGGCGGGGGGGGGGTGGGGGGTGAGGTAGTATGTGTGAGCAAATTTTGACGCAGCCCGAAGGGATTTCTCCCCGTCCTCTCCTTATATGCAAGGGGGAACGGAGAGGGGGGGTCGCCGATTAAATGAAGCGGCCTTGCTGTGGATGTGCTGTGTCTTGCGACACTGCTTCTGACCCAGGGCGGTGGGCAAGGTGCAGGGATGACCCGTCATCCAGGAGGTGCTCAGATGAGAGGGGTGGGTGGGAGGGGTGTGGAGTGTATTTAGGGATGAAATGGGTGGGAGTGTTTTTATGCCTTTCCCTCTTTGGCTACCTCCCTTGTAAGGGGGAAAAAGCCTTGGTATATGTATGTATGTATGTATGTATTATTATTATTATTATTATTATTATTATTATTATTATTATTATTATTATTATTATTATTATTATTATTATTATTATTATTATTATTATTATTATTATTATTATTATTATTATTATTATTATTATTATTATTATTATTATTATTATTATTATTATTATATATATATATATATATATATATATATTTTTTTTTTTTTTTGCTATCGACCTATAAGGTCATTAAGCCTGGTGTGAATTTATACAGTATGATGTATGTGTATGATATAAAATGTATAGGAGAATAATGACAGGATTAGGAGGGAGACATGAGCAACTGGGAAAGAGTAGCGTGAGTTTAGAAAAGGAGGAGAGTGCAATGGTCAAATTTTAACAGCAAGACATACACGTAAGTAGCTGATAAAAGCTACGCATGCCTTTTGGCTTTCGTGGATTTAGAGAAAGCGAATGACAGGGTTGACAGGGGTGTTAAAGAGTTTGTTGTGGATGTAGGGATCCCTTGGATGAACAAAGAAAAAAGAAACAAAACTGAAGAGCTCCTCAATGCTTAGTTCGTTATTGAGTTGACGACAAAGAAATAATTGTAGAAATAATTGTAGATACCGCAGCTACTCTCGTTAATACTGCGCGCGCACGTGTTTGTGCGTGCTTCCATGTGGTCCCTTGTCTTCCAATATGCATGTCTGACTCTGCAATAGGGAAAGCAACATGAAAGAATCTACACTCCGTCCAACAATCTCTTCCCTACTTCCACACACCAAATGGTTACACGCATATGCACACACACACACACACACACACACACACACACACACACACACACACACACACACACACACACACACACACACACACACACACACACACACACACACACACACACACACACACACACACACACACACACACACACACACACACACACACACACACACACACACACACACACACACACACACCTCCCTTTTTCTCTTCCTCCGTTTCTCTTTCTCCCTCCCTCTCTGTTTGTTCTACGGGTACGGAAGTTCCCCTCTATCTCCGACTGCAACCGGGACACCACATGTGCCATGACCCACGGTGACCCAGAAAAGTAAAAAACCGAATTTTCGTTCGTCATCTGTTGATATAATGATCTGGCGATGTGTAATCGGCCATAATGATTTGACGGCCCTTGTCAATGGCAATACTTTCCTGGAAGCCAACCGGCCCTATTGTGCTCGCCTCCTCCATAATGGCCATAAACACGGCGAGCACGGACTTTTAACCAACTTTGTTTTGCTCCCCGATGTGACCTGATATCCGTCACCTAAATGTCACATGTCTTTGACCGTGGAGTGATGGCCAAAGCACTCCACCAATTTTCCTGCCCTCGTCCGGCAATTCTTTGGGGGTCGAGCCGAAGGAGCTTACAATGCTTGTACTCTGTGTATTGTCTACGCCTGTTATACTTCACAAAAATCTAACGAGGAAAACGTCATATTGAGAACAAGAGTTTCATTCTCATCTGATGATATTTTCCGTGACACAAGGTAACCTGAGGCAATCGTATTAGTCTAGTAGATTAGTAAAATGTCCCCTTTTCTTTACAAGCACCACACTTGGCACAAACATACATATGATCATTACAAGTCTTTTGCTGGGTGGAAATATTTTCGTACTTCTCCTTTATGGTAGCAGGTGACGCCACTGGTATTTTGACGCGCGGACGGCTGAATATACTTCACGAAAAAAAATTATACCCCTGGTTCTAATCCATATATTTTAAATCTCTTTGCAGTTACAGATTCCTGAGAAAGTTCTCTCAATATAACTACATAACACTAAATACGCTTGAACGGATTTTTACTTATGAAAATTAAAAGTAACTTATAAAGTCACATATAAAAAAACAAAAATCATTCAGTAACTTATTTCTATGTTTCAGTAATTTGATTTACTATATCTTAAATATAATATTTCTTAATCATATATTAATTCGGACTTCTCTGTCGCTTTACAGTTTATCACTTCAGCTAAGTGTGCTATTGAATGTGGCTAAAGAGGAAGACATCAACTCGAGTCAGTGCCTTTTGTGCCAGGAAAAGACAGACAATGACTATTTGCAGTGCACTGGTGTATCACACACTGACAAAACTGTTCCAATATAGGCATATGAAAAATTGTATAGTGCACTGTTAGAGTTTGTAAAAAGTACATGATCTTGAAGTACCCACAAATGTGGGCTTGTGTGAAATAAATCCAGACCTATTTACAGAAGTGTTAAATACAATGGTCCAAAGTTTAGACCTGTTCAAAAAACAACTTTTTCATATTTTCATATGTTATTGTATTTTTCCCGTGCTTTTTTAGCTGAAAAAATACATCTACTTTTATTTAGAATGTATAAAAGCATTGTCGCATGGAGGCTGAATTTTTTGCTATTTTAACAAAAGGACAAATTTTGAAGCATTTCTAAGCATATTTTATTGTATAATTGTTTATCTATCCAAGATAGAGCAACAAATTAAATCCTAAATGAAAGACCTGAATCTACTCTACATATAGCAACCGTTAGAATTGATTAATTTTCCCCGTGAATTTTAAAAGATATGAAATTTTCTAAAATCCTGACTTTTTTGCTAACTGGAGACATGGTTTTTGTATGAATGTTTGAATTTTAAGTGAATTTAGACTAAAACTCATTCATAATTTCAGCATTTAATTTCATATTTACAGAAACCTGTTAATTACGTTGGGCAATACTGAACAGTACAAAAGCAAGGCCAGCACAGAAACTCGCTCCAAATCCAGAAAACTATCCACAAGATACTTCACAATGGCATTAAGCAAGGAGCTACGAGGACGCACGGTTGATGTCTCAGAACCTCCACCTGCAGTCCACAAGCAAGCATCAAGTCGTCCGTCCACCAGATCTCTCACTGAAACCTTCCAGGTCGGATATCCTTCAGCTTGCATCAGTGGTTCCCAGCTTCCCACCAATAGACAAACATTCCAGTACTTTCTTTATCTCCAAAGTTTACCAGAAAATACAGGGAAACCCATGGTTCAAGACCTCGCTTATGAAACGCTTGATGATGATGGTCCACAAACGCCAAAGATTACATGTAAAAGATCATCACTTGTAAAAAACATTATGAAAAAACTCCTGAGTGGTTGTATTTTTTTCTGTGATGAACCTATAAAAAGTAAGGATAAATACAAAAGTGTAACTTTAACTTTTAACACAGACTTTCATGTAAGAAAATATGGTACTGATATGGGTGATACCAAGATGTTAACAAAACTTGCTGCAGGATCCTTGATTGTTATAAAAACCGTGCAACACCGTCCTTGTTTATGAAGTTCCTACTATAGATATTCCAAATTAGTATTGACTGAAAGAAGAAAACTCATCAACAAAGATATATATGGTAGTGTGTTTGCTGAACTGATATCATACATGGATGAGTGTGGAGATGATAAAGAGAAAACTGTGGTCAAAATGACAGAGCCGACAAAACTGTATAATAGGAGGCTGGAGGACCTACAATAGGTGTACATGAAAATGCAGTGCATAGTACAAGGCTGAAAGAAAAAAATCTATCCCAGATGCCAGATCTGTCATCTCATGTAAGTCGTACACAGGGTCAGAACATGAACAACACAGAGACTATGATGTAGATGTTCTTTATATTGTTAAAATAGCATATATTGTAAGAAAGAATATGTTTGGATATAGTGTCTTTGATGGGACCTTTTCACTGGGATGTGAACAAAATGTCATTCCCCAATCACTTGTAGATATGTTATTTTGTGGACCAAGTACCTATGAAACCTTTAATTACATTGATCAGGCCTCACGAACTATATGTCATCCACTGATGTATAATTCAGTCGGGAGAGCAAGAAATGCTAAAAAAAATTATGTGTATACGAGACATCAAACTACAAATGAAACGCTTTTGCCATTTTATACAGGTTTAAAAATGTATACCCTTAGTAGGAAAGGAGATCTTGTGGAAATTTTTTTCTTATTGGCATTTGTGTGTCCTATGATAGAATGATTGAAGTGTTGAATGATGTAGCGCATGGTGTGTTTCCTCATTTTAAGAGGGATAAAGTTGTTTGTCCCCTGTCTTTACAAACTGACTTATTTAGTGTGGTAATTTTGGACAATTTTGATCATAATCCAATCTCGTCTACAGCCCAGAATTGATTTCATAGAGCGCCTATATCTATATTTCAGTTCCCAAGTGAAATGTATCATGGAAGAGGCGAGGCAAACCGATTCTTCTTGGCCATGGGGATGTAGAAGAAGGGGTGGTAATTCATCTTCCTGATAATCATACTGAGGTTTCACTAGTTATATTGATGACAGAATCACCCCTGATATTGTCAATTCCCTTTAGAATCTTAAAAATCTGTATCAAGTCACTTCTGAGTCTACTCTTTTTTTTTTTTTTTTTTTTTTAGGTAAAACAGGTTTATATGTTTTAGTCGATTTTCGTATGATTTATTTTTTATATTTGGAATCAGTTTTGTGGCTCGCCGTTGTATTTTTTCCAATCTGTCAATGTCTTTAATGAGATTCGGTGATCATATGGAAACAACATACTTCACATGTGGACGAACTAACGCTTTATATAGCTTGTTAATGAGAGATGGACTTTTGAAGTCAAAAGATTGCACAATCAGTCCTAGAATCTTATTTGCTTTCTCAGAGGCTGAAATACATTGCTTAAGTGATTTGAGATCGTTACTGATAATTACGCCGAGATCTTTTTCACTATCCACTTTTGTTAACGAATTTCCAAATAACTTGTAATCGTATTTACTGTTAAGTTTACCTATGTGCATCACCTTGCATTTACTTGTGCTAAAATTAATTTGCCACTTTTCAGATCATTGCTGTAGTTTATCTAAATCTTCTTGAATTGGTTTAAGTGATCATTTGCCATTACGCACATTTTTACATCATGAGCAAATTTGGAGACAGGTAGTTCATATATACAATGAATAGAAGTGGCCCAAAAACGGAACCCTGAGGAACTCCACTCGTAACATTTTTCCATCTAGAAGTTTTGCCAATTAGAACAACTCTGTTTTCCATCGTCCAACTAATTACTAGTCCAACTTAATAGGCTACCATTTATTCCGTGTGAAGCTAATTTAATAACTAGTCTTTCGTGGGGGATGATATCAAAAGTTTTTGCAAAGTCTAGATATATTAAATCCATATTGTTTCTTTTATCATAGTTCGAGATGACTGTTGTAGAATTTGAGTAAGTTCGTCACGCAAGAACGTTTCCGTCTGAATCCATGCTTGCAATCATTAATCAAGCAATTACTTTCTAAATGATGTTCGATAGCATCCCTGATATTTTCCATAATTTTTCCTTTCAATTGAAATCAAGCTTATAGGCCTGTAGTTATTTGGTTTCTTTTTACCACTTTTTTTTTAAATATGTGAGTAACTTTAGCTAGTTTCCATTCTCTTGGGAGATCTCCGGATATAATGGATTTCTTGAAAATAATTTCTAATGGGACAACAATCTCATTTTTCATTTCCTTTAGGATTCTTGGATGCCAACCGTCAGGCCCTGGTGTTTAATTAACTTTGATTTTTCTTTTGTTATATCTAACGTAGTAAGTTCATCTTAGACTTTACACAGGTTTCAGTTTGGCGTTCACTTTGAGGTGTTTTGTTTACAAATACTGAGCTAAAATAGTTGTTTAAAATATCACACATTCCTTCATTCAAATATTCAAGTTGACCGTCAGTAGATAATAGTGGGCCAATGTGATTCCCAATAACCTTTTTATCTCTAATGTACCTGTAAAATTCTTTATGATTCTCTTTGGATTTATCAGCGATATTCATTTCGTATTGTCGTTTTCATTTTTTTTATTGCCTTTTTTAAATATCTCTGTATTATTACATAACTTTGATAGTCATTAGGTGCACCAGAGCACTTGTATTTCGTATAAACCTGTCTCTTTTTAGCAATACTTTTTTCAATTTCTTTGCCAAGCTATTTTGGGCGAGCCTGATTTAGGGAGTGTGTGTGTGTGGGGGGGGGGGTCTGTCTTTAAACGGGATGTAAGTATGAATCACTTTAGTAAGCGTATATTGAAATATTTCCCACATCTGATCTACAGGTTTTTCGCTTAATTTTTCCTCCCAATCTGTAAGCTGAAGCTCCTGACGTAGTCCTATGAACTGAGCTTTACTGAAATCGGATAATTTAGGTACACAAATATCTGTTCTAATTTTCTTAGCATTTTGAATCTAGTTATGATCACTACTTGCAATAGTTTCACCAACTTCTACATCGGTTATCATGCTTTCACGGCTAATGATCAATAGATCGAGTAAATTTCCATGTCTTGTGGGCTCTTTTACATGCTGAACTAAGTAATTGACAACGACAAAATAAATCAAGCGACTACCTATATGGCCATGCTCAAGGGTCATCTAATCAATGTCAGTAAAATTGAAATAACCCATTATCAATAAGTCCTGGTTGCAGAAACTAGACAATTCTTGAAACAACAGTTTGTCGTCTGCTAATGATAATGCTTTTAGCCTACATATTACACCTACATTCATTTTTTCTCAATTTGTTTAGGTTAATTCTACCCACAAACTATCATATACATCTTATTTCACTTTCTCTGAGACACAGGCATGGACATTGCTTTTAACGTACAACAGAACACCCCCACCTTTCTTGCAGTTTCTATCCTGGTGAAAGTGCTTAAATCCCGCAATATTGAATTCAGCTTCAAACTCACCACCAGTTAACCATGTCCCGGTTATTCCTATCATGCCAAGATTTTTGCTCTTGGCATATGCCTGGATTTCTTGGAATTTATTCCTAATACTACGAGCATTAAAGAACATGTTTTTAAGATATTCGTGATTATTTCTTTTTGACTCGATTTGAGTTTCAACATCATGCTTTACATTATAATTTTGTTTATCATTGACGCCTTGCTCTATATTGACATTTGGTCCTTCATTGACATTCAGTGCCTCACGGATATTTGCCCCATCACGGACATGTGGTCCATCGTGGTCACCCGTCCTCTCATGAACACCTTACCCCCGTCCGTCACCGCGTCCCACACCGGCCACCCGTCGCTCATTGACATTTTGTCCTGTATCACTTCCTAAAATGATATTCTGTCCTCCATTGACACTATATCCTACCGTGATATTTTGTCCTTCACTATCATTACATCCCATCGTGATATTTTGTCCTTCATTGACATTACATCCTAATGTAATATTTTGCTCTCTACCGACATATATCCTAAAATGATATTTTGTCCTACACTGACATATTGCTCTACATTATTGCTACGTCCTATTCTGTTATATCCAATACACTCTATTTCCCCTTCCCTTTGAGTTTCTGCCCTCAAAAAAGGAAGTAGCTAATTTCAAGCTCCCACAATGAGGTTTGTAAGAACATCTTTGCCTCTGCGAGTAAAGTGGATCCCATCAGAAGCATACTGTAAAGGTCATGACGCCTGGAAAAGAGATACCAAGGATCAAGAAAGTGGTATCCCAGTTGCGTGCACAATTGTAATATCCTCTCATTAATCCCTATGGTTCTACTGTTCCAACACGAGCCAGCGTAGATCCTCGGAAGGATTCCCCATACTACGTAACGGCTCCCACGCTCCTTCATCTCCTATAGGACCTTGTAATTCCGAACAAGTTCCTCTGATCTCACCCTATACACATCGTTACTTCCCGTATGCAGTAGTGTTGGCCCCAGGAGTATAGAGAAGATAAACACCTAGT
>NC_134799.1:57119698-57122198 GCF_046742065.1 Oratosquilla oratoria
ACAAAATTGTCGGAGAATCCTATAACTTGCTATGATCAATAAAAGTGGCATTTACATATTTGGACGAAGAAATTATTTAAAAAAAAAATATTAGTCACACTGATAAGGCCTAGACTAGAATATGTGGCGACATTGAGGTCACCCAGTACCAATAAAGAATATAAAGAAAATAGAAAGAATCCAGAGAGCAGCCACAAAAATGGCCCCTGCACTTTCAGACTTGTCATATGAAGAGAGACTGGCTATATTGGAGTTACTGACTCTGGAACAAAGAAGAGAGAGAGGCAACCTAATGACCATCTATAGAATTATGAAGGGCACAGAAATAATTGATAGAGAGGACTTGTTAAACTGGGACAAGAGAAAACACAAGAGGACATGGAAAGAAACTCAAAAAACATAGTCATAGAAGAGATCTGAAGAAGAACAGTTTTCCGCATAGAGTGGTGGACACTTGGAACAAACTGGACGAAAAAATAGTGCATGCAAAAACCATTCTTGAATTTAAGAGCAAACTAGACACTGCGAGATACAAAGGCGGGACACCACGACCATAACTCCCCTTCCCGTAAAATAACCCTAGGTAAATACACACACACACGTAAAAATCGAAAACATAAATCTGCTCGTGTGCAAATGTGTACGCCTTTTTAATCCAAAACCAATGCCATTTGCATCACTGCCAATGTTACCACCGCCGCCGTCGCCTTTGCACCACCACCACTGACACCACCACCACCAACACCAGTACTGCAACCACCACCACTACAACCACTACATCCACCACCACGACCTACGTCGTCACCTTTGACTTGCACTCCACACGATCATGATGGCTTCCATAGCAGCAACCGCAAGGCCCCTGCCAGACACGACTTCTCCCACCAAAACCTCAAAGCTAATCTCAAACGTGTCTGCCTACAGTACGCCGGAACACGTAAAGTGTGGAGGAACCTACTCCTCCTCTTTACTTCTTCCCCCCCACCTCCCACTTCCTCCCTTTCCCTCCCTCTCCCTCTTCCTCCCTCCCTCTCTCCCTTCCTCTCCTTCTCCCTCCTTCCCTCTCTCTCCCTCTCTTTCCCTCTCTCTCCCTCCCCTGTCCTCTCCTTCCTTTTCCCTCCCTCTCCCTCTCCCTCCCTCACTTTCTCTCCCTTCCTCTCCTTCTCCCTCCCTCTCCCTCTCCCTCCCTCCCCTGTCCTCTCCTTCATTTTCCCTTCCTTTACTTCCCTCTTTGCATAGGCATTTCTAGATAGCTTTCTCTATTTTCTAGTTCCCATTGAGTCATTCCATTTTCTACTTTTTTCATTCTCTTTTCTTCCACGTGACCATCACCATCCTCCTCCTTAACTCAATCAGTCCCATCCTCCAGTTACTATCATCAACGCCATCTTCCCTAACACCTTCGTCAGATACGTTTTCTTCGTCTTCGTAAAACACGTTCCTCTTCATACCCCAAGTCTCGCCCTTCTCTCTCTCCCTCTCACCCCTAATCCTCCCACCCCCACGTCCATGAATGATGACCGGCCCGGCTGTGGGCAAATTGAAATTTCGAACCACTACATGTTATTACCGCCTAGTACGGGAGGGACGGTTCGTGTGATGAGGAGCGGTGGGGTGTGATGTGTGACGCAGTGTGATGTACTGTGTGTGTTGTGTCGTTTGATCTTAACCGAGGTGCTCCGTGCGGGGTACTATCTAATGTAACCCTGTTAGTGACATGTATCGTATACCGCGGGTTATGCATTGAACGTCTGTTGTAGACACCGGCGTGCTATGTTGGGGGTTGTAGTTTTGTCTTGTGAGTAAGGTGGTTGTGAGTCACGTCGCGGAAAACGTCAGCTGATGCAGAGTTGTGTGTTGGATGTTGTGATTGATATATCTATTGTTATGCACTAAAATCTTCCTCACAACAAACGGCTATATGAGGAGATAGTATTACAAGTGTAATGGATAACATTACTATAGCTTTTGATATTCGAGGCAAACCACATGTTGGGTTAAGTACTTTTTAAGTTTAACGTTTTCTGTGTCATCTATTACATAATGTTGCTTTCTTCGAATTAGTGGCTATGTCACAGATAGTACAACACGTATATTTGCGGAGGTAAATGTATCGGTCAGAGCAAACAGCGAAGCCACATCTCCCTTCCTCCCTTCTTCATTTCCTCTCCCTTTGCCTGTGTGTGTGTGTGTGTGTGTGTGTGTGTGTGTGTGTGTGTGTGTGTGTGTGTGTGTGTGTGTGTGTGTGTGTGTGTGTGTGTGTGTGTGTGTGTGTGTGTGTGTGTGATTCACCATGGTCCTTGGATCACGTGTTGGACTCATGATCGGCAGTTATTAAACCTCCCGGATGAGAGCTCAGAGCTCGTATGACCGATCTATGGGTAATACTGTGACCTTACACTCACACACGCACAAAACTCCCCGCCCACGAGAATTGGAGTAACACCCCGCAGCGAGGCGATACTGAAATGATTTCAGCCCTGGGCGGGAGTCGAACCCG
>NC_134799.1:57137198-57182198 GCF_046742065.1 Oratosquilla oratoria
AAACTGCTTTAATTTCCAGCTTTCATCAACAAAGGACACAAATCACATTTGGAATACGAGTCTGTTTGCGAATCTCAACAAAGAATCGTAAATTAGAAACGGAATAACAGTGAGTTGCTAGACTGGCACAGACTAGAAACCAATTATTTGAAAATAACTTGAAATACCAAAGTATTTGATGATATAAACGAGGGAAGATATATTAGAATTTGAGAAAAAGACAAAAATAAAATTTCAGCGCGGTCATATATTTGAGATATGTCTTACAACGAAAATAGGTGCAATCTATTTCAAATTGGAAGAGGAAATATTTTGGTGAAAAACTCAACGTAAGGAGATACGTGCTGGTTGCCAGCTTTGGCCGTTATTTAGGTAATTCGAATTCAAATATGGATCCTGCGCTCCAAACTCGGGTTCAGCTCAGTTTACTTATGATACACCATATTTGACCAGAAAGTCAGTTAGAAAAGACAAATGATTTTTTAGTAAAGAAAATTCATTCACCTTTGCACATTGCGAAACATTATTGATTGTCAATTTGTACATATACGGCTGGCCTTGTCATGGGCTTAAAGGGCTGTTTTCTTATCCTCCATGCAATGCTTTCTAAAAAATTACAATCGTGCATTACTTGTACCAGAGGAATATGACTCAAATATCCATTTAATTCTACGGTTCCCGTCGCTTTGCCGTTGATTTTTTTCCATCTTCTCAGCAAACATATCGAAATAACCCACATTCTTCATTGCCAAAACATATTTCCTCGCTAACAGGCATTCGAATATTTGCCTTAAAAAAATAAAAATGTTAGCCAACAGTACGACAGGTTTACTAAAACACGAAAACAAAAAAGCTGTACATCATAACAGTAATCCGATGCGTGAGTGGTATTCCCACGATGCAAACTTGAAAGGGTAGTTAGTCTCATACACGATCAATATTACTGTAGATATTGATAAACTAAATAATTGTTCCTATACGATTACATAGTTGACAGGACAGTAATAAAAATGCCAATACATGTGAAATCACAACCTTATATGTAGTACAACTCGTCTACGCAAGCGGCATAACACAATTCAAACCCATGTTGACACTGGCCATATGTTGAATTCTTATAATAGAACCGTACGAAGATTGGGAAAGATATGGTAAGTGTTATGTAGAGGAGACAAACCTTTGCTCACTGTCATAAATGTTAGTCTACGGAGAAAGAAGATATTATCTAAGTCGTAGAAATCACACTAGAATGATTAAATTAGACTAGGTTAGGTCAGGTCAGGTCGGATCACGTCGGGTTAAATTGGGTTAGATTAGAATAGGTTGAGTTGGGTTGGGTTAGGTTAGGTTAGAATGGGTTAACTTATGTGAGGTTAGCTTAAAAAACAGGCTCAAGGATGCGCAGTCCTATTATCAGTAATTAATAAGCCTTTCAGAAACTATACTTACCGCTAATACACTCATTTCCACAATCAATGTTGATCATGTACTTTATAAACCCTAATCGAGTGGTGCAGCGAGCGAGCGCGTATGTATGTATGTATGTGTTTGTGTTCTCTTTCAACACTTTAGCACAATTTACTTTGGTGAATGCCAGGCCATTTCATTCAGCCGAACTGCAGATCCTAACTAAATATTCTCAACTCACTAGTCTCTATATTCCCATCCGCAGGAGTCAGCATCACACACTGACATACCCAAAACAGTCAATGAAGTATGCCTGTGTATTCTATGTTCTTTTATATAGTTTTAGCGTGGTTGTACTCTTCTTACCGTAGAATGGAAAGGTTATCCATACAAAGATTCCACTGCGGGATATTCATAACTCTACTTCACTTCATCAAGTACTTTCTGCGCCCCCAACACAACTATCTGGAAAAAAGTTACGAGTGGAGTTCATCAGGGTTCCGTTCTTGGGCCACTTTTGTTTATAGTATATATCACTGAAACAAACCATGGACTGATATTCATGTGTATTTGCAGATAGTATTAAGTTGTGTGAAACAGAAAGTGATCACTCATATCGACACAATATTCAAGAAAATCTAGATATACTAGTTTCTATTAATTAGAATTTTGACTTAAGTATAGAGCTGTGCATAAAGGTAGCTAAAACACCAAAGGTATAAGTTATTTAGAAAAAAATTATTTAATAAAAATTTAAACAAAAACAACAACAATAAGAAGAAGAAGAAGAGGAAGAAAAAAATGATAATGATAATAATTATAATAATAATGGCGATAATAATAACAATGGTAATAATAATAATTATGAGAAGAAAAAGAAGAAGAGAAAGAAGACGAGGAAGAAGAAGAAGAAGAAGAAGAAGAAGAAGAAGAAGAAGAAGAAGAAGAAGAAGAAGAAGAAGAAGAAGAAGAAGAATGATAATAAAGAAAAATATCCCTGCCTCATAGAAAATAAATGAAAATCTAGGATTGATAACACAATATTTTTACTTCAAAAATCTAAATATCACCAACCAATCAATTATTAAACGTTAATCCGTTTATATTTGCAGCATGTTGTTTCCGTGTGGTCCTCGATCCTCATAAAGACATTGACCTACCGGAGGAGGCACTGCAGCGAGCCACAAAACTGATATCAGGTATCAGAAAAAAATAATTGTGTCGGAGTGTGTTAAGAGTTTTTTTTTTCCTAACCGAACTATAATGATAATAATGGAATAACTGTTGCGACCGAGAGGTCTATTCACTCTCAACTTTAAGCACCAAATCCCATCATGAAGATACAATGTCCTTATACATGTATTAGCTTACTTTGGGCAGAGACAAGCCTGAAAGTTTTGCCTTCTGTTCCTCAGTACTTGTACAATAAAAAACAAAACTATGTTTGCAGGTTTCTCCGAAGATAAATTAGATATGGCGAAACATTATGAGAATTGGTTATGAGAGTCTATCCGATTCCAATTATGTTTTGCTATGTTTAATTTATCTTTAGACAAACCTAGAAAGATAATTTTGTTTTTCCCTGTATATGTTAACCAACATAAAATTATTTATTACCAAGGATGAGGCAACTATAACTTCACCGGTTGTTTTGGGTGACATCATCATAATGTTATTTAGTCCTCTCTCGTTGGAGAGAAGTACAAGTGCAATGGACGTTCTTGTACGTTTGTTAGTATTTCGTATGTGGACACATTGGTGGCAGCGGTGGGATGCAAACCCACCCTTCGCCATACACATCTGGCGTTTGTTAGTCTTGTGATTGAGAGGGAAACTGTCTTGTTTTAGCAAATTCCCTGAATATCTTACGTGTTGGAACACTTATTAAATAATTATCTGATATAAACACATTCATATGACATGGTTATGATATAATTTACAAATAGGTGACCAATAATGAAAAATAAAATATTTACCACGCTAGCCTTCACTTAGAACTTGTGTTACAGAAATTAACTAAGTCCTTTGAGTATTGAACACGTGACACGTCGCTAACGAAATTAAAGAAACACATTACATTTTCTGGCTAAGAGAGAGAAGTTAGTAAAGAGAATTTCACATTTTATATAAGGTAATATAGAGGAAGGAGGAAGAGGAAGACACTGTAGGCTGTAAGCGAAACCGGTCAGGAATAAACTCGGCCCTAGACCCGTGTCTTTCTCTACCTCTTACCTCAAACCTGTCACAATGTCTCAACAATGTAATATAGATACCTTAAGTGCTTAAGTACGAACGGAAAAAAATCTTCCCTAGACCCGTGTCTTTCCCTTCCTCTTTCCTCAAACCTCTCACAATGTCTCAACAATGTAATATAGATACCTTAAGTGCTTAAGTACGAACAGAAAAAAAAAATCTCCATGCCGTTCCTACGATACGCAACGTGACACACCATACCAGGTGGTTCCATAGACTTTTATTATGAGGCTGCAGGTGCGCGTGAGTCACTCACCTTTGTGTGGGAAAGTAACGAGACAGCAGATCGCTTTATGAATGTCACGTTTTTTTTTATCGACACTAGTTCTAACGTAGTATGTTATATTACGTATTCATTAAAAATAGCATAGTATCTAAAATAATCACCACAATGTTAAAGTCTTTTGTCAAGAATGTGGGAAAAATGATCAAGATCAAAGAAATGTGACGGCAGTAGTTATGTCACGTCATACATCTGTACAGTATTCGTGACGTCACAGGTCATTTCAAAGTCCATATGGCCGTGGGGGCGTGACAGATTTTGTGTGTGTGTGTGTGTGTGTGTGTGTGTGTGTGTGTGTGTGTGTGTGTGTGTGTGTGTGTGTGTGTGTGTGTGTGTGTGTGTGTGTGTGTGTGTGTGTGTGTGTGTGTGTGTGTGTGTGTGTGTGTGTGTGTGTGTGTGTGTGTGTGTGTGTGTGTGTGATTCACCATAGTCTTGGTTCACGTGTTGGACTCGTGATCGATACCTACTACCCTCCCGTATGAGAGCTCAGAGCTCATGTATGAAAGATCTATGGGCAATGCTGTGACCTCACACACATACACACACACACACACACACACACACACACACACACACACACACACACACACACACACACACACACACACACACACACACACACACACACACACACACACACACACACACACACAAAACTACCCGTCCACGAGAACCGGAGTAACGGCTTGCAGCGCTGCGATACTGAAATTATTTCAGCCTTGGGCGGGATTCGAACTCGGACCACTGAGTTAGCGGTTGCGAACGCTACCACCGTGTGTGTGTGTGTGTGTGTGTGTGTGTGTGTGTGTGTGTGTGTGTGTGTGTGTGTGTGTGTGTGTGTGTGTGTGTGTGTGTGTGTGTGTGTGTGTGTGTGTGTGTGTGTGTATTCACTTGGTCTTTGGATCACGTGTTGGACTCGTGATCGACAGCTATTTCCCTCCTGGAAGAGAGCTCAGAGCTCGTAGGTCCGATCTATGGGTAATGCTATGACCTTGCACACACACACACCCCCAACTCCCCGCCCACGAGAGTTGGAGTAACAACCCTCAGCGCTGCGATACTGATATTATTTCAGCCCCGGGCGAGGATCGAACCCGGACCTCCGGAGTGTGTGTGTGTGTGTGTGTGTGTGTGCATGTGTAAAGGCCTGTGTGCGTGTACATGTGTGTGTGTACATGTATGTGTACCTGTGTGTATGTACCTGTGTGTGTATATGTGCATGTGTAAAGGCCTGTGTGCGTGTACATGTTTGTGTACATGTATGTGTACCTGTGTGTATGTACCTGTGTGTGTACCTGTGTGTGTATCTGTGTGTGTGCCTGTGTGGATGCCTGTGGGTGTATGTGTTTCGGAATATTCGTATTTGGTTGTGTGTGTGCGTTTGTGTGTGTATATCTGAGTTTGTGTATGTTTGTTTATGCGTGTTTGTCTTGTATGAAGATTGTAATTCGAGACCTTTTCTAGGTTTTATTCAACTAACAAAACATTAGCACAATCTGAAACAAAGAATAGAAGTCTTTAATTAAAGCTAAAGAAGCAAATGTATCTTTACAAAATCGGGTGAATATCGATTCTGAAGAACGTATTAGATACAGATTCATCTAACAAGTTGAATAATACGGACCACCATGATATACTGTAAAGTCCACATCTTATACGTATAAATATATATCCACGATTCTTTGCAATTCACAGCTTGTTTGTGTATTTTTGTGTGTGTATATGTGTGGGTTTCTGCGTGTGTCTGGTTGCGCGTGACCGTTTGTGCGCGCGCGAGCGCGCCCATGTGTGTGTGTGTGTGTGTGTGTGTGTGTGTGTGTGTGTGTGTGTGTTTGCCTAGTTGTATTATACGGGAAGGGGAGTTATGCTCGTGTGTCCCGTCTTTGTATCTCGCAACATCTAGTTTGTTCTTAAATTCTTGTATAGTGTTTGAACACACTATTGTTTTGTCCAATTTGTTCAAGACATCCAACACTCTGTGTGGAAAGCATTTTTTTCAAATCCCTTCTACAACTGTCCTTTTTGAGTTTCTTTTCATGGCCCCTTGTTTTTCTTCTATCCCAATTTACTAAGTCTTCTTTGTCAAGGACTTCCAGGCCTTTTGTAAGATCACCTCTTTCTCTTCTTTGTTCCAGGGTTGGTAATTCCAGTTTAGACAATCTTTGCTTATACGTCGGTTTTGAAAGTGTTGGGGCAATCTTTGCCATTGCTCTTTGGATTCTTTCTATTTTCCTTATAGTCTTTTTTGTAATGGGTGTACTGTATGTGTGTGTGTGTGTGTGTGTGTGTGTGTGTGTGTGTGTGTGTGTGTGTGTGTGTGTGTGTGTGTGTGTGTGTGTGTGTGTGTGTGTGTGTGTGTGTGTGTGTGTGTGTGTGTGTGTGTGTGTGTGTGTGTGTGTGTGTGTGTGTGTGTGTGTGTGTGTGTGTGTGTGTGTGTGTGCTGCATGTGCATGAGTACGTGTGTGTGTAGCGCGTGTGGCTGAGTGTCTGTGCTCACGCGTACATATGTGTGTATTCACCTTGGTCTTTGGATCACGTGTTGGACTCGTGATCGACAGCTATTTCCCTCCCGGAAGAGAGCTCAGAGCTCGTATGACCGATCTATGGGTAATGCTATGACCTTTCAAACACACACACACACCCAACTCCCCCCCACGAGAGTCAGAGTAACGACACGAAGCACAGCGATACCGAAATAATTTCGGCCCTGGGCAGGATTCGAACCAGGTACTGCGAGCACCCCCGTACTTCCCAGTCCAGTGCTCGATCAACCGCGCCACCGAGTCGTATGAACACGCGAACATGCATTTGTATGAGTGTGCCTGTATTTGTACATTTACTCACAATCGCACTGTGTATATTTTCACGCAGTTCCATTTAAGACGAAGCCAAAAATATATTATCCTTTTTCCTTCTCAATTTGACTGAACTTCCATAACCTTGGTACTCAATCGCTGGACCTGAGGCATGCAGTTTGGGGGGCGTTACCTAAGTTTGTGATTTGTGTCTCAGGGCGGATCGTGTCGATGTGTGTGGATGAGGTGAAGAAGGCTGTAATCCAACATCTCGTGTAAAGCGTCTGCATGATGATACGCTGGTATGTGAAGAAGATATCATGTGCCCGCGTGTAGCCACGGTGACCCGTGCATGGGGTGTACATATATGGTCACAAGTTCCTGTGATTTTCTGGTCTCAGGTGTTTGCTATCTATATACCTGTTCGATGGTTCTATGCTGCAGTGAGCTGTCTTGTCTTGTGTCTGTATCAGTAGCTGAAGAGCGACAAATGATGTGACATATCACTGGAGACCAGAAGACTTAAGGAAATCGGCTCGTAAGCCGATATGGTGATATCAGAGCTATGTGGTCACAGTGGTGTAGCTTGCCGGTGTTGTGCAGCTGATGGACGCAGACAGCGTCAGCAGCTGTCAGCGTAATAGTCTGATTCCAGCGATAGTTGTCTTGGACGGTGATGACAATGATGATAAGCGTGGCGGTGGAGATTTACTGTTAGTGGTGATCTTCTTGACGATCATGGAGCGAAGGAAGTGATGATGGTGACGGTTGTGGTGAGTGGTGGTAGAAATTTTGATACAGTAATGGCGGTGATAACAAGGGTAACGGTAGTGGTGACGGTGGTGGTGGTGACAGTGATGGTGGTAGTGGTGATGACGGTGATGGTGATGACGGTGATGATAGTGACGGTGGTGATGGTGACGATGGTAGTGGTGGTGATGGTGGTGGTGTTGACGGTGGTAATGGTAACAGTGGTGATGTTGACGGTGGTGATGGTGACGGTGGTGCTGATGGTAACGACGATGGTGGTGATGGTGATGGTGACGGTGGTGGTGGTGACGGTAGTGGTGGTAACGGTGGTGATGATGGTGACGATGATGATAGTGACGGTGGTGGTGATGACGGTGGTGGTGGTGACGGTGGTGGTGGTGACGGTGGTAGTGGTGACGGTAGTTGTGGTGACGGTGATGATGATGGCGACGGTGATGATAGTGACGGTGGTGGTGATGACGGTGGCAGTGATGACGGTAGTTGTGGTGACGGTGGTGATAGTGATGGTGGAGGTAGAGGTGAAAGTGGAGTGGTGATGATTGTAACGTCAGTAATGATGAAAGTGATGGTGATAGTAAAAAATGATAGACAAAGAAAAGGAGAGGGAGAAGATCGTATGGACTTTACATACCGCGGACATCAATGACTTTTCCTTGCTGAACAAAAAACGATTTTATTCAGGTGAAAGGGGAGGGGAGGGTGGGGGGCAGGCCACAGAATGAATCATACCGATCGACCGCGATCCGATATTGTCGCCAGAATGCCCCCATAGCCAAACAGAATTGTCTGATGTTCGTCAGAACAAAACTTAAAAAGTCGGTCACAGTAGCCGATGTTGGTCCAAGAACATGACTGGAGTCCCAAGGCTCTGTGGCACAAGAATCTCAGACTCCTCAGACCATCAACCTCTTCATAGAGTCCCGCGTCCTTCACTGGCCCTCAAGCACAAATAAATAATAACATACATACATACATATACCAAGGCTTTTTTCCCCTTACAAGGGGGGTAGCCAAAAAGAAAAAGGCATAACATCATTCCCACCCATTCCATCCCTGAATACACTCCACACCCCTCCACCCTCCCTCTTATCTTAGCACCTCCTGAATGACGGGTCATCCCTGCACCTTGTCCACTGCCCTGGGTCAGAAGCAGAATTATTATAACTGTTATCATTTATCGACCCCATGGGCAGCCCCGTCGACCCCTTGCGGTCGATGTCGAACGCATCGGAGACTTCTGCTCTGAAGGTTTCTGCCAACCTAAGCACCTATGTTCACGTCAAACTATTTATTCAGCTTGTAAGAGCTGCTTTCAACAGAAAAACTGGTTTGAATAATCGATATGGTAATGAACGTATTAAGGATGTCTTCATAATCTGAAAGGACTATGGACTAAGGTAACTACACTCAACATCAACAGCCAGAGCTCTACGCCCAAGAATACTAACTACATAATTAATGGGACCTGAAACTATTTACATAATATCAAAGATGCTCAGGAAGAGCAGGAGGGTTCTTAAGACTGAAGAGGCGAGGGCAGGCTGGCCCAAGCGAGCTTCTGGTTGCAGCCTGGAGGCCAGGAAAAAAGGCAGACTAACAGGCGTATCATTACTTACAGGGGTCATTTGACAACAATGCCTGCCAGCCAGTCAGCCAGCCAAGCCGAGCCGACCTGAGCCGTGATAATGGTGATGTGCTGTGGCCCCTGGTGATGTGCTGTGGCCCCCGGTGATGTGCCGTGGCCCCTGGTGATGTGCTGTGGCCCCTGGTGATGTGCTGAGACCCCTGGTGATGCGTTGAGCCCCCTGGTGATGTGCTTGAGGCCCCTGGTGATGTGCTGTGCCCCCTGGTGATGTGCTGAGGCCCCTGGTGATGTGCTGAGGCCCCTGGTGATGTGATGTGGCCCCTGGTGATGTGCTGTGGCCCCTGGAGTTGTTGCCTACCACCGACCTCCTGCCTCGCAACAGGCAACACAAGAGATCCTGGAGAAGGTGCAAGCCGTTGGCGTTCTTGACAATTAACGCCAAGAAAGTCCTTAGAAAATGAATGGTACCGCGGACTTCTCCGTGTACCGGGGCTCTCAGCCGGCAGCAGAGCTTTCGACGACTTCAGAACAAACTTCTTTCAAGATTATCCTTTGTTTAAAGCAGGTTTTGTGTACGTCTCAGCAGGTAGAAACGCTCTCCGTGCACTGGAGATCGTGGGAGATATGGTAAGAGATTCTTCATGAGAAATAAAAGAGTTCTCAGCGAAGACTAACTTCCCACGCAAGGTGTGGATCACGTTCTAATCACGTAGGACTATCGTTGCGTTTCAGGCATATGACACTTTCTTCTTTCGTGCAACTCCCAAGACTCGGTGAGCAGGAGAATCTTTTATATACTGAATAATTCTCGACTTAAATCTGACGGGTGGAGATATTAAGAGCTCAAAATGTCAACGTTCGGTGCAGCAAGAACTTAATGTTATCCTAAAGTTAATTCATAACATACGATATGTTAATGGAACATGTAATCGTCTCAAAGGTAAGTGCAACGTTTCCTCTGAGGTAAATTAACAAAATGCTCGAGATTTTCGAACAAGAGCATTTCTTGAATCATATGGAAACGTGAAGACATGTTCGAGAAGCCTCTAATGAATACTTCGATGGATTTGATGTATCCATTCAAGCATTTGCGAGCGTCGTAGGTGTAACATATGCATTCCAACTACCGTTTCGTGTTCGGTTGAATAAAGAACAGCCAGAGCTTAAACTGCACCTGCATCAACCTGGTTACGAATGTTGTTTCATATACTTATTCAAACTGTAACTACAAAGTTTCATTTAGCTATAGGAAGACCCTCATTACACCAAGGGATAGAAAAATCTCGTCTTTTTACTGTCTATTTTTTCTCTACCTCAGATGAATTTACAATACTACTTCGTAATTTCTGTTCCTCAAATATCTACAATCTAATCTGTTGTAGCTCTCACGTCATATTTCACTTGAGGACTGACTACAAGATCGAGATGAGGTAATGATGGTAGTGGTGATGATGGTGGTGAAGATGATGGTAGTGATTTCAGCCATGATGGTCATGGTGATGATGGGAGTGGTGATGGTGGTTGTGGCGAAGGTAATGGTGATAATGGTGGTGGTGACGGTAATAGTGATGATAGTAATGGTAGTGATGATGACGGGGATGATATAGTAGTATCATGTCATTGTTGCAAATGCATTTGCTTTACTATCAGCTTTATAAATAATAACACTGATAATACTGGTAGGTGTAACAATGATATATATTTCAATAAAATACCGTTGAACACTTCACGCTTGAAGCATGTCAAATAAACCAGAAACTTAATTATATTAAAAAGAATATATTCAAAACGTCTATCACGACTAAAAAAAATTAATCGACACTACTTTAAAAAGAGAAACTACAGTTTTACAACGGAAACAGTTGTAATAAAAAATCACAGCTTGTGGCACCAGTTGAAAGCGCTTTCTTCACCAAAGGTCCCCCTTATCAGTAACCATTGTTGATAAGTAATCACAATTAAACTCTGTAGAGTTACGAGGAAAGTTCTGGTAACACTAGCCTTGGTAACAGTTACCAGTTACCCCGTCGAAAGAGACCCTGGACAGGAAAGGATAACTCTGGTGTGACCACATAATTACGACCGCCATAACTTAGATTCAAACATCCCAACCAACACTTAACCAATTAATCCTTTCGCCGAGACCACTACTTACCCAGAATATTAATCCCAAAATTGTTAATTCAAAGGAAGTTTTTTTTAACCGCCTTCTAATTCGTGGTCACCTTAACCTCCCCTTGTTTGGAGCCCCAATACCTAATGCTTCTGCAACTTATTACTGAACATAAGAACAATAGAATGAAGGAGACTGCAAGAGACCATAAGGCCTACACTAGACACCTCCGTATCCATCACCACATGTCATCCCCATCCATAAAGTTGTCTAATCGTTTCTTAAAACAATTATAGTTTCAGCGGTTACTAAGTCTATCCCTGGTGCTCGTTCTTGCTGAAAGTTATGATGATCCTAATTCTATTCCCGTCCCACGAAGACATCCACATCTCTTAAATATAGGCTATAGATACAACTCTAATTTCTCCTTTGACTGTGTGATTGTTTCGCATACAACATCACTTTTTTTACTAAGTCTGATTATGAGCCCAGATGACGGATAGAATCCATTTGACAGGACATGTTCGTTCACCTCGACAAGACGTTAAAAAAAAAAAAAAAAAAAAAAAAAAGTGAGTGAGTTGGGACCAATATCAGTCAAGGTTCATGAATCGGAACAGAAATCCGATCCAACCAACACCAAGGTTTTTGCGATATTTTGATGGCAGTGAATTTTCGTTCGATTTTGATTTCTAAATAATTTCGTGGACGCTTAAATTTCAGTTGCAATAACTACACACCCTCAAGCTCATGATCAAACGTGCCACCTCACCGACTTTACATAAAATCGATTTGAAATAATTGGGTTTTAACGGTTATTAACGGCCATTAAACGTTCCACTGTAAGGTTGATATCACCTTCCATCGACTATGATCTTCCAACAATTCCAACCTTTTGTTCTTCCTGTCATTTGTTGTGGCAACGTTATCATTGGCCACCAGATACAAAAGACAATTGGTGATTTTGTCTTTTTTCATGATTTATGACGTATGGGGGTAATTGGTTTGTCTCGCTGTCACAAGACGAAACCCCAATATTTCCTTTGTCGGTTTTGTTTTGGTCTTCTCGCTTTTATAGATTTTATATTAGATTATCATCTTTTTTCTCTATTCTTCTTTAACTTGTATTCCTGAAATTTTTTGTTGGCTTCCCTTACAATGCGTCTTGGGTCGCTGAATTTACCACGGTTTCTCGATTATTCTCCTAGTCATTTCATCCTCTGTCTAGTGTTTTATTATACTCCAACTCGATATTTCTTTTTTTTCGTATCGTCGAATCTACACAGCAAGTTCGTGATTCCATAACCTCTGTAACTAACGTGCCTTTTACTTTAATCCCTTTCTTCCGCGGAATAACTCTCGTTCTTCTTTGTCAATGATGCGCAGTCTTTTTTTATTCAGTATGTCATGTCCCCTATTTACTGCAGTATTTTACTTTCTCCTCGTCCACTAAATAATCACTATCACTATCATCATTAACGTGAACATCCCCAAAAAATTACTATCACTATCACCATTGCGATTACTATAACAATACCAGTCGTCTCATCACCATCATCACCGTCGTCGTTGTCACAGTCACCATTGTCATCGTCACCGTCATCATCGTCATCATCACCATCATCGTTGTCACAGTCACCATTGTCATCGTCACCGTCATCATCGTCACCATGGTAATCATTGTCACCATTGTCGTCACCCTCATCTTCATAAGTAGTGATCATCGTCACCGTCATCGTCACCATTGTCATCATTGTCGTCGCCCTCGTCTTCATAAGTAGCGTGATTTCTGTTCTCTCTCTCTCTGTCGTCGTCGCCGTTAATGTTATCAACATCTTCACATATCTCTCCACCATCATCTTTTGAAAGACATGTTTGCTCGTTCGTGACATGCCTCCCTTTTGTATTCGTCATCTTTGACCCCCCCCCCCCCGGTTCTTCACCTGTATCATTTTCCCAGCGTCAATATAACCAAGTTCCCACTCCTTCCTGTCCCGTCTCCATTCTTCCTTTTCCTCCTCCTCCTTCTCCTCGCTTCCTCAGCTTTACACATGTCTTCTCCGAACCTAATAATTGTTTTCTTCATTTCTTTTTCTTTTGGCGCATAGCTTCTGCAAGAGTTCTTTATCCCCCTCATATCTTTATTTTCGGGAGACATGTCTGGTCTGATGGTGAGCAGCCTACGCTAGGAGGAGCCTTGCTGCGGCCGAAACCGTCACCTCTGCCCAATTATACGCTCTGCGGACTGTTGGGTCAGGTTATAGTCACAGCTGGGAATCTGAAAGGAGTATGGGACTCGAACACAGCTGGGAATCTGAAAGGAGTATGGGACTCGAACACACGATTAAGCGAATGCGAGCCTATGAAGTTTCCAGCGCACTAATTATTTCTAGATCGCTAGAACATTTTTTTTAGATACTAGCACGCACAAACACACGCGTGCGAACACTTTGAAATGGATGAGTGAATTCCTGGAAGGAAGGGAATTGAGAACAGTAACTCCAGGGAAATACGTAGGTTGGAAGGTGATAAGCGAGGTTCCACAGGGATCAGTCCCAACACAAGACACGTCCGCAGGTCTTCACTTGCATTTTATTATTTTAGTCTCTTGTTTTATCTTCCACCAGGTGATTTTATTCAGCCAAGAGGAAACCCTTTCATTGAGAGAGGCTAGTAACTATCTTAAGTCTGTCTCGAATAATCCTTGCTCTGCCTCTCGGGCCCCTTCATGATCACTTGGTCCTAAGGAAGGTGTGTAACATCCTCCAGATGCATTTCCAATTGTGATAAATGATACTGGAAAGATTGTTTTATGTAGATTTATTCTTATTGACACTGTGCATGTCATTAAGGTTTTAATTAGAGGAAAAAGTGGGAGAGATTATATGTAAATAGACAATTTTGCTGATCACTTGTACATTTTTGTCTAGAGAAGACATTATTATATTGTTACAGAATTTATGTACATGAATGCTTCATCTCCAGTCTAGTTCACTTATACATATTTAACTTACTAATTAATCTAGTCATCTAAAACATTTTTAGATATTATATTCTTGAATATCATTTTTATTCTCTCTGCTCCGTTACTTGGTCATCTATCATGAGTTCGTACACATTTTACTAACTTGTCTCCGCCTTTGCGTTTTCCATTTTCGTTCATTTCTGATTTATCTCTCACGTGTCTGAATCATCATCTGATTCTTCTTTTTTTCCTGCCGATATCACGTGTTGAGGTTTCTTGTTTCAACTCGTTTCGTACATTTTCATAGTTTTTAACTCAATACCAGCCATCCCCCCTCGACGTGCACGAGTCATTATTCTTGGAATCCATGGCTTTGTCTCTGGTTGTTGTCAACGGCATCATACACAATGTATGATTATCTTTTAATCCGTTTACTTGTTTAGTTGTATATGGATGATTTTGTAATGCATGAGGTGGAATGGGTGGGGGATGGGGGATGAGGTAGTATGTGTGAGAAAAACTTGACGCAGCCCGAAAGGATTTCTCCCCGTCTTCTCCTTTTACTGCATGGGGTACGGAGAGGGGAGGGTGGTCGCCGATTTAATGAAGCGGCCTTGCTGTGGATGTGCTGTGTCTTTCGACACTGTTTCTGACCCAGGGTAGTGGACAAGATGCAGGGATGACCCGTCATCCATGAGGTGCCAAGATAAGAGGGAGGGTGGAGGGAGTGGAGTGTATTAGGGAGGGAATGGGAGGGAATGGTTTTTATGCCTGTTTTTTTTTTTTTTTGGCTACCTCCCATGTAAGGGGGAAAAGGCCTTTGGTATATGTATGTATGCATGTATGTATGTATGTATGTATGTATGTATGTATGTATGTATGTATGTATGTATGTATGTATGTATGTATGTATGTATGTATGTATGTATGTATATGTACTTGTTTATAATTCTATGTTTGTATTCCGTCACCAAAGTTTATTTGCCACAGGTATTTTGACAACTACATTACTGAAATACAATACACTATACCACCAAGTGCTTTTGCTACATAGACCACTTCAGATAATCTCTTTGGCAGTAGCGCACGGGACTCGAACCCGATGCGCTTGGAAGTAAACTCCCAAGACGCACTCACGCCAAAGAGATTATCTGATTGATGTCGCTGTCCAATAGCGAATTTCTCGAATAGACCACTTGTACTTACTCTCCCATTGTCATTCTTGTATTTGTTCATCACATGGGTGATCTTAGCTATCTTGCTATATAAACTGAGTCCACTCACGTATGCTTGTATCTTTTATTATTTAATTATCAAAACTCTCCATCATTTATATCTTTTGTCACCATCTCCCTTTCTCCCTAATTTGCCTTCAACTTCTGCGCTACCTATTCCTTATCCTTCCTACTCAATCTCGTTATTATCCTTAATTTGATGTATCCCTTTCTATCTTCTATCCGCATCATCTGGAAACGTTTTTTAACTTGATCCTCGATCTTTCTTTCGATCATTCGTGTCTTAAATAATCGAAAAACTAGTCCTACGAAAAACATTACCACAGACAAAAGAGCCGTCACTTTGTACTGTTCTTGCTGTCCTTCCCATAATCAGCCACACGCCATCAGTTTCTTGAATTCTCGCGAGGCTCCTCACCTAATCTTCTTTAGTCATCCTCCTTCTCCCTCTTTGCCTGGATCTCTCCATTCTCTCAACTCATCGGTAATTATCAAGTTTTTCGTGACTTGCTGTGTAAATTTCCTTTTTTCTTCTTTCTTATTTTATTTTCTAATCCATTATATTCCCTGAGCTAAAATTATTTTAACCTTTTAATGATACCCCATTTGATATTTCTTTTAGTTTTCCTTTATTTACGGCACATATTCCCATATTTTATTCATAATTAATTTCTCGTTTCTTTTCGTCTTTTCTCGATCCTGTCCCTAATTCATCCGTGCAAAGTTTCTTTGACTTAAATGTGAGACCGTACCTGATAGCATATTTGGTGAGTAGGTACAAAAGCCTTTACTTTTTGGGGGGGCTTTTGTATCTACTCACCAAATATGCTACCAGGTACGGTCAAAATATGTGAGAAAGCTATAGGAAAGGGGAAGGATGTTTTTGGGGCTTTTGTGGATCTGGAAAAGGCTTACGATAAGGTAGACAGAAAAGCACTGTGGGAGGTTATGCAGATATATGGGATAGGAGGAAAGCTTCTAGGAGCTGTCAAGAGTTTTTTATGAGAGTAGTAGAGCTTGTGTCAGGATTGGAAATGGAGAGAGTGAGTGGTTCGAGGTAAAGGTGGGACTTCGTCATGGATACGTTATGTCGCCCTGGCTGTTCAACTTATACATGGATGGGGTAGTGCGAGAGGTAAATGCAAGGGTAGTGGGTCAGGGATTGGAGATGGTTAAAGAAAATGGAGAAAAGTGGGAGGTGAGCCAGCTGTTGTTTGCTGACGACACTGCGCTTGTGGCAGGATCGGAGGAGGGATTGAGGAAGTTGGTGACAGAGTTTGGGAGAGTATGTGATAGAAGAAAGCTAAAGATAAATGTGGGTAAAAGTAAGGTGATGGGATGTACAAGGGGTGAAAGTGGCAGTAGACTGGAAGTGAGCATTATGGGAGAGCGACTGGAGGAAGTGGATAGTTTTAGATACTTGGGTACAAATGTGGCAGGAAAAGGTGGAGTGAAGGTGGAGGTAGAATGTAGATTGAGAGAAGCGAGTAAATGCCTTGGTGGATTAAAGAGTGTAATGAGGAATAGACATTTGGGAATGGATGCTAAGAGGAGACTATATGAAGGAGTGATTGTGCCAACAGCACTGTATGGGGCAGAAACATGGAACATAAGAGAGAAAGAGAGAAGGAGTTTGAATGTGTTTGAGATGAGGTGTCTGAGAAGTATGATGGGGGTTACTAGGCTAGATAGAGTGAGAAATGAGGAGGTGAGGAGAAGAACGGGGGTGGAAAGGGAGTTGGGAGATAGGGTTGATGAAAGAGTATTAGGATGGTTTAGACACATGGAAAGAATGAGTGAAGAAAGACTAATAAAAGAGGTATGGAAGGCAGATGTGGAGGGAGTGAACATAAGGGGACGTCCTAGGATGAGGTGGATGGATGGGGTGAAGGGGGCTTTGGGGAAGAGGGGAATGTCTGTTGAGGAAGGACGGGAGAGGACAGAAGACAGGGGTGAATGGAGAATGGTTGTATATGGATGATGTTGTGATGCATGAGGTGGAATGGGCGGGGGGATGGGGGTGAGGTAGTATGTGTGAGCAAAATTTGACGTAGCCCGAAGGGATTTCTCTCCGTCTTCTCCTTTTATGCATGGGGGGACGGAGAGGGGGGGGGTCGCCGATTTAATGAAGCGGCCTTGCTGTGGATGTGCTACCTCCCTTGTAAGGGGAAAAAGCCTTGGTATATGTATGTATGTAGATACAAAAGCACATTTTGAATAAAAGCAGGCTGGGAAAAGCATGTGGTTTCTGCTGGAGACAGTGTATAAAAAACACGGAACTGATATCACGATTCCGTTGAAAAAAAAAAAATCCTCGCCACTTACCAACTCGTCAGCAACCAATTGAAGATTCATGAGCTATTACTGTCAATAGTCAATCCGTGGGAATTCTATGAACACGATCAAGTAACTGACATCGTTTCTCTGATAGTGTCTGCGGAAAGATGCTGTGGTTCACGTTATCGTGAAATGTTTTAAATTACCTGAAATTATTCAAGTTTCTGATGATGGAGTGTTTTAAAGTTTCAGTTAATTCCTGAGTTTTTTTAGATACCTTGAACGTGGTCGTAACTTTTCTTCGAATTGTTGAACATTTTCGTTGAAAAAAATTAATAAATTATTCCTTCGATTTCAAATATACACGTTTAGATACTATTCACATTCTGATTGTTGGACATTTAGGCCATGGATGTTTGGGCCATGGACCACGAAATTCGGACATTTGGGTTACGGTGAAACGGACTTTTGGGCCACGGGATATAATCAAGGAAATCAATACCAAAAAATGTTTCAAACAAGATATCACATTTTATGAGACCTCGTGTATAATGCAACGCAACATAAATCTACATAAATCTACACGTTTGGCTGTCCTCCACGCAGATTGTGGCTTGACAGCCTCTAGTAACAAAGGATTACAAAGGCGGAGCATGCCGTCAGGAGACCTTTTGGTCCATATCTAGGTCGGATGCGAAGAAAAAAATCACAATTATAATGAATGAATAAATGAAAACTATGATAATGTAAATAACAAATAAAATACATAAATAAATGCATAGGTGTAGTTACATAATAAACAAACAGGTAAATAGTAAATAATGATAAATTAACATATAACTAATAATAAATGAGAATCAACCAGACAAATGATAGCAAAAAAAAATAATAATAATATAAAATAAATGATAATCATTACAGCATCTTGCTTAGGTGTTTATCTAAATGTCGAGAAGGTGAAGATCTGGTTAGGTCTGTCATTAATTTCAGAAGCCTTCCTCTTCATCGACTGACGGCACTGCACCATTTGGCATCCCACAGTGTCTGCTTGGCGGTTGTGGTCTCTGAGGAACTGATAGGCTTCCGTGTTCTTGGTAGTCTTCATGATGGCACAGTACTTCAAGTCAGAGGAAAGCTTCACACAACGCTGAACTATTTCATCCACTGAATTGGCTACATGTTTGTGTACATGTAGCCATCCATTCAGACCTTCTCCCCACCTTTCGGAGGTGTGAGGTGAGGCAACATCTATTAGATTTTAACTCACAAAGGTTTGACATATTAAAACAACACCTTGTCATCAAAGGTACAATTTATTTTGCAAATAAGATAAGTAAAAATATTTACTATATTTTATATTTATTTTCAATATTTGGTCCATGGCCCAAATTTCTACCATTGGGTCACCTCCGTGGCCCAAATGTCCACAATTGGGTCACCTCAGTGGCCCATACCCCAAATACCCACCATTGGGTCACCTCCGCGGCCCAAACGTCCGAGATACGCGGTCCATGGCCAAAATGTCCGGGGTCCACATGCCGTGGCCCAAATGTTCGTCCACGCACATTCCTGTTGACATTTAATATCAGGATGTAATACCACATTAGTTAACTTAATTGCCTTTTCATACATATCGAAAATGAGATAAAACCAGAATATTTGAGGTATTCTTGGGCTTGAGATGAATATACATTAAAGAGTTGTTCATGTTATCACGTCAGAAACTTGTGTGTGTGTGTGAGTGTGTGTGTGTGTGTGTGTGTGTGTGTGTGTGTGTGTGTGTGTGTGTGTGCGTGTGTGTGTGTGTGTGTGTGTGTGTATGTGTGTGTGTGTGTGTGTGTGTATGTGTGTGTGTGTGTGTGTGTGTGTGTGTGTGTGTGTGTGTGTGTGTGTGTGTGTGTGTGTGTGTGTGTGTGTGTGTGTGTGTGTGTGTGTGTATGTATGTGTGATTCACCATGGTCTTAGATCACGTGTTGGACTCGTGAGCTCACAGCTCTTATATGACCGATCTAAGGGTAATGCTGTGACCTTATATGCATACACACACCCAACTCCCCGCCCACGAGAGTTGGAGTAACGACTCGAAGCTCAGCGGTACTGGAATTATTTTCAGCCCTGGGCAAGATTCGAACCAGGTACTGCCGGTACCGCCATACTGACAGTCTGGGACTCTAGCAACCGCGCCACCGTGGCGCGCGCGCGCGCGCGCGCGCGTGTGTGTGTGTGTGTGTGTGTGTGTGTGTGTGTGTGTGTGTGTGTGTGTGTGTGTGTGTGTGTGTGCGTGTGTGTGCGTGCGTGCGTGCGTGCGTGCGTGTGTTGGTGTAAGAATGCAATTCCTTGCTGTTCATGGCCCACCCACGTCTTGCCCCAGACCCCCTACGTCGCTACTTTCACTTGAATGTCTTCGACAATTCATCATAGTTCTCATATTTTTCCATTTTTACTTTCCACCTTTCTTTTCCTTTTCTTTTTTCTGCGGACTCTCTACTTCTTACTCATTAAAAAAAAAAAAAAACAGAGAGCAGAGGGGGACTTTGATCCTCATCGTAGAATATAGAAATTAGGTACCCACTCATAGGCAGTAATTAAGTCTATTTAGTCAATGCACGTATCTTGCGAAACAAATTCCAAGATCTTGCTGGACTAACTTTTCTCAAAGACTATGATATTGTTGGGGTCCCTAAATCTTGGATAAACACTGAAAATAGAGATTTCTTAGTGAAATATAGTATGAAAGGGTACTCAGTATTCAATGACAAATGGTCACAGAGAGCAGATGGTGGTGTACATTTTTATATAAAATCACGACTACAATCACAGAAAATTACTAAACCGCGTAAGGAACAATGACAATATACATAAAAACATAAGAATAAAGGAGACTGCAAGAGACCATAAGGCCTACACTAGGCACTTCCGTATCCATCACCACCTGTCGTCCCCATCCATAAAGTTGTCTGATCTTTTTTTAAGTACGTGCAAATTCGTACAGCGTCCGAGAAATTTATTATTGGTCTTACAAAGTATACCACTTGGAAAAAAGAAACTAACGAAGCAGAGCGCTTTCGTATATTACATTTTCTTGCACTGGATGTAATATTCGAAAGCGCTCTGCTTCGTTAGTTTCTTTTTTCCAAGTGGTCTACTTTGCATAAGTGGTCTTGTTTATCGACCACCAGCCCAAAACCAAAATATTGACAATGAATTATATGAGCAGATTTTTATATATTTGTAGCGAGAACGAAGCTATTATTATTGAAGATTTTAACTTATCAGTGACTGTATATGGTGGAACATTAAATTCGCTTACCGGTTATGGGCTATATTCAAATATCTTGGAATGTTCCGTTTATCAACACATTCGCGAGCCAACACGCGAACAGAATATTCTCGAAACTGTCCTTTTTACTGACGATAACCAAAATTACGGATGTAAATGTTGGGCCAAAATTCAGCACCAGTGACCACAGTATCTTCACATTCCACATCGATTGTAACATCGAGCTGCAAAACAAAGGCTTCGAAAAGGTACCAATCTTCCAGCAAGCACACTTAGAAAATCACGAGGCATGATTGGAAACACCAACTGGTCAGAATTTTACAAAATCCAAGATGTTGAAAAAACTTAGGATATGTTTTCTAATATACTCAAGAATGCAATTGATGAATGTGTTCCAATGCACAATAGACGGCCATTAAGCAATGCCAAACCTAAATGGTGGAATGTTGATATAAAATATTTTGTTAGCAAAGAAACATGCGTATAAGAGATACAAATCAATACATAGTCAAACATATATTAGAGTACGCAAGATGACGTCGAGAATCTAAAAGGCTTATCAAAATCAGTAGGAAATCACAAGAACAGTAAATTGCCTCTATGTGCAAAGAAAGTCTTAAATAATTTTTCAGATATACCAAGGGGAATTTATGAAGCGGCCTTGCTGTGGGGGTGCTGTGTCTTGCAACACTGCTTCTGATCCAGGGCAGTGGACAGGATGCAGGGATGATCCGTCATCCAGGAGGTGCCAAGATAAGAGGGAGGGAGGGGGGTGGAGGGGAGTGGAATATATAGGAAATGGAATGGGTGGGAGTGGTTTCTATGCATTTTTCTTTTTGGCTACCCCCCCCCCCCCGTGTAAGGGGGAAAAAGCCTTTGGTATATGTATGTTTGTACCAAGGGGAAAAAAGTAATCAAGAACACCATTGGTCCACTCCAATCAGCAGGAAGAGGGGGAATAGCAACAGACGAGATTGCAAAGGCAAACATCTTAAATGAATGTTTCACGTATATGTTCATTATCGAGAAGAGCGGAATCAATCAGCCAGTACCACCAAGACAGTCAGTATCCACACGCCTACTTGGCATGGATATTGCAGAGTATGATGTGATGCGTGTTATAGATAAACTAAAAGCATTCAAATCTCCTGGACCAGACAAAATTTATCCAAGAATACTTAAGGAAGTTAAAGAAGCAATATGCAAGTTCCTCTGTGCTATTTCTAACTTACTTTACAATCTGAAAGAGTTATACAAAAGGGGAAACTATCAAATGTTGTGCCCTTGTTCAGAATGGGTGACAAATCCAATCCTGGTAACTATCGGCCTATTAGCCTTAAACCAGTTGTCTGTAAATTAATGGAGTCTATCCTGAGAGACAAAATTATGAAATTCTTGGAGAAAAATAATATCATTAAAGATTCAAGTGGTTTCCGTAATAAGCGCTCGTGTGACAAACCTTCTCGACTTCTTGCATGATGTTTACGGAATGTACAAAGAAGGGAGAGCAGTTGACGTTATATATCTCGACTTCCATAAAGCTTTCGATAAAGTCCCCCATAGGAGGTTACTAAGTGCACTAGAATCCCGTGGTATAGTAGGTCATATTCACCGTTGTTTCGAATCGAAAATACTAAGGTTGGCACTGGGTATCAGATGGAGTGCCTCAGGGCTCAGTGCTAGGTCCTGTACTCTTTCTAATATATATCAATGACCTAGATGAAAATATAAAGTGCAAATTATTAAGATTCTCGGATTATACCAAAATTGCAAATAAGATGATATCCATAACACAACAACAAGAGTTACAAAATTATTTGAACACTTTATGTGAATGGGCCAAAAGAATCCCAGGTTTTTTCAATGTAGATAAATATGAAATACTTCATATTGGTATTAGTAATGTCCAGGCCAACTACACGATGAATGTTGTGCAACTAGCAAGTGGAGAACAAGAGAAAGGCATTGGTTTTGTGATATTAAATCATCTGAAACCAAACAAACAGTGCTCGAAAGTCATTATAACTGTAAACAAATTAATTAGATTTATAGGTAGAGCTTTTGAGATTAGAACTGAAGAAATTATTCTTAATCTTTACAATGCCCTAGTTAGACTTAGCCTAGTATACTGTGTACAGTGGTGGTCTCCATATTACAAGAAGAATATGCAGAAGTTAGAAAGAGTGCAGCATAGAGTAACAAAGCTCATCGCTAGGTTGCGGAACAAGCCATACGAAGAGCGCTAAAGAGAACTAAATTTGTTTAGTCTCTCGAAACGGAGAATGATGGGTGACCTAATTGAAGTCTTCAAAATTGTCAAAGGAATTGAAAATATGGATGTGGAAAAAAAAAATCAAAATTGACACCTCCAACGCAACTAGGAATAATGGATGTAAGATTGTAGGAAAACGATTTCAAACAGACGTATTGAAATACTCTCTCTTCAATCGCGTTGTTAATATATGGAATGGTCCTCCATCCAATGTCATTGGCTGTTCCACTGTAGAGGTATTAAAAAAAAGTCATAACATATACTTAGCTACAAATCCCCAACTAGAATTATTTACTTCTAAATAGGTTAGAATATATTAATAATAAGTTAAGCACCAGAACAGTTTTGTAAAGACAAATAGGCCTCTTGTTGTTCATTTGTCCATGTAAATCCATGTAACTTCTTTTTATTCTCGTCCTTCTCTCTCTCCTACTTCCTCTTCACTTCCTTTCTTCTCAAACTTCTTCATCTCACCCACATGTTTCTTTACCCGGTACTCATCTCCTCTTCACCAAAAACCTTCACCTCTTGCTGACCTGAATATCCGCGTTCATTTGACCTCGTCTGCAGCTGGACGACCTGTTAAAATCCTCTTTGCTGCAAGTCCTGCTACATTATTTTCTCTCCATTTTTATCGTTTTCTACCTCTTTTATGTTGACATCTGCGTCCATGTCCTTAGTCTCTGCAGTTTTTTTTTCGAGCTTCTTACTTCACGAAAGACTTCTTTGTCCTCTTTCTCAGAAATCTTTTCCTCTTACATGTTGATTCTCCTTTACCTTACCTTTTCAACATTATTCTCTTCTTTCTTCCCCATTTCCTATACATATTGCCTCTTACCCTACGCATATTTACCTTTACTATTTCACTTCTCTACCTCCATACCAGAGCTTCACTCTGAGCAATGACACCCAAAACCAAAACCAAGTCCTTTCTTAAGGCATCGTCCTCTGACCCCTGAACAAAGGAGTTCATGATGTAAAACTGATTTCTCCTCGATTCATTTCTATCGCATACACATATATATACCAAGGTTTTTTCCCCCTTACAAGGGAGGTAGCCTAAAAGAAAAAGGCATAATACAAAGAAAAAGGCATAAAAGAAAAAGGCATAAAAGAAAAAGGCATAAAAGAAAAAGGCAGTGCAATGTAGTTCAGTTCGAAGCTTTAAAAATCATTTAGATAAACACCTAAGCAAGATGCTGTAATGATTATTATCTATCTTATATTATTTGTTTTTGTTTTTTTATCATTTGATTCTCATTTATTATTAGTTATATGTCAATTCATTATTATTTACTATTTACCTGTTGTTTGTTGTTGGACTGTGGCTATGCGTTTATTTATGTATTTTATTTGATACTTACATTATTATAATTTTTATCTATTTATTTATTATCATTATTAGGATTTTTCGCATCCGACCTAGATATGGACCAAAAGGTCTCCTGTCGGCATGCCCCGCCTTTGTAATACTTTGTAAAAGAAAAAGGCACTGCCCTCTAATTCTCATTCCACCCTCCATAACCCCTTGTCTCCCCATCCAAACTACTCTTTCTCTCTTCTTTCCTTCCTATGCACCTGCTCTCTCTCTCTTTCCTCTACCCATTCCGTCTGAATTGATCTTCTTCAATTTCATTATTATCTTCCTCTTCCTTGTTCACACCGTCCTTGTCTTCCTTTGTCCTCATTTTTGCGACTTCCTCCTCGTGTTCGCTTTTTCCACTCATCCTCTCCTTTCATTTTTTCTCCCTTTTTATATTTCATCTCTTTTTATCATCCATTCACGTATTCATTTCTGATAGTTGTTTACGCTATTCCTCTTATATTTCATATATATATATATATATATATACATATGCATATATATATATATATATATATATATACATTTATATATATATATATATATATATATACATATATGCATATATACATATACATATACATATACATATACATATACATATACACATATATATACATACACATATACATATACATATACATATATATATACATATATATATATATATATATGTATATATATATATATATATATATAAATATACATGTGTAATAAAATCAATTGGAAAATAAAATGAAAGGTGACCGAACGTTTTCGTCTATTTGAAAATATCTTAAATAGACGAAAACGTTCGGTCACCTTTCATTTTATTTTCCAAGTGGATTTATTACACATTTTGTGAATCACGTGTTTTTATGATTTATTCAAATACATATACATATACATATACATATACATATACATATACATATACATATACATATACATATACATATACATATACACGTACACGTACACGTACACGTACACGTACACGTACACATACACATACATATACATATACATATACATACACATATACATATACATATACATATACATATACATATACATATACATATACATATACATATACATATACATATACATATACATATACGACTAAAACATATGAATCTGTTTTCCCTAAAAAAGCGTAGACTCAGAGGTGACTTGATACAAGTCTTTAAAATTCTAAAGGGAATTGACAACATCAAAAGTGACAAAATTTTTACATTGAATGAGAATCAGACAAGAAACAATGGTCTCAAACTGTCCGGAAATAGATTCAATTTGGAAGTAGGTAGAAACAACTTTGCCAACCGTGTAGTTAATGAATGGAATAAACTTCCTGCACAGGTAGTGCAATGTAGTTCAGTTCGAAGCTTTAAGAATCATTTAGATAAATACCTAAGTAAGATGCTGTAATGATTATAATTTATCTTATATTATTTGTTTTTGTTTTGTTATCATTTGTCTGTCTGATTTTCATTTATTATTAGTTATATGTCAATTTATCATTATTTACTATTTACCTGTTTGTTTATTATTTAACTATACTTATGCATTTATTTGTGTATTTTATTTGTTATTTACATTATCATAGTTTTTATTTATTATTGTATTATTAATATGATTTTTTTTTTCGCATCCGACCTAGATATGGATAAAAAAGTCTCCTGTCGGCATGCTCCGCCTTTGTAATCCTTTGTAATCCTTATATACATATACATATACATATACATATACATATACATATACATATACATATACATATACATATACATATACATATACATATACATATATATCCTTCGTTTCATGTTAAATGAATACAATATTTCTTACAAAACCACTTTATTTCTAAGAAAACTGTTGTACATTGAAGATACTGAATAAAGAAAGAAATATTTGCAAAATAATTTTTGTTGTTTTAATTATGGGTCATTATATCTTTCCTTCCTGTCCAAAACCTACTTCACTGGATATCTGCACTGCATGGGAAGAGAACAGGTTGGATATTCGCGCATGCGCAAATATCATCATGATTCAAAAATATATTTCTAAGTTTATTTGACGAAACTATAGATTTTTACAAAGGATTACAAAGGCGGAGCATGCCGACAGGAGACCTTTTGATCCATATCTAGGTCGGATGCAAAAAAAAAAAAATAAATAAATAAATAAATAAATCATATTAATAATAAATAAAATTATAATAATGTAAATAACAAATAAAATACATAAATAAATGCATAGGTATAGTTAAAATGATAAATAGGTAAATAGTAAATGATAATAAATTGACATATAACTAATAATAAATGAAAATCAGACAGACAAATTATAACAAAACAAAAAACAAATAATATAACATAAATCATAATCATTACAGCATCTTACTTAGGTATTTATCTAAATGATTCTTAAAGCTTCGAACTGAACTACATTGCACTACCTGTGCAGGAAGTTTATTCCATTCATTAACTACACGGTTGGCAAAGTTGTTTCTACCTACTTCCAAATTGAATCTATTTCCGGACAGTTTGAGACCATTGTTTCTTGTCTGATTCTCATTCAATGTGAAAATTTTGTCACTTTTGATGTTGTCAATTCCCTTTAAAATCTTAAAGACCTGTATCAAGTCACCTCTGAGTCTACGCTTTTTTAGGGAAAACAGATTCATGTGCTTAAGTCGATTTTCGTATGATTTATTTTTGATATTTGGAATCAGTTTTGTGGCTCGCCGTTGTACTTTTTCCAGTCTGTCAATGTCTTTAATGAGATTTGGTGACCATACGGAAACAGCATATTCCAAATGTGGACGAACTAACGATTTATATAGCTTGTTAATGAGTGATGGACTTTTGAAATCAAAAGATCGCGCAATCAATCAATCCCAGAATCTTATTTGCTTTCTCAGAGGTTGAAATACACTGCTTGGATGATTTGAGGTCGTTACTGATAATTACGCCGAGATCTTTTTCACTATCCACTTTTGTTAACGAATTTCCAAATAACTTGTAATCGTACTTACTGTTATTTTTACCTATGTGCATTAACTTGCATCTACTTGTGTTATATTTCATTAGCCACTTTTCAGACCATTACTGTAATTTATCTAAATCTTCTTGAATATCTAATTGGTTTGAGTGATCATTTGCCACTCCGCACAGTTTTGTATCATCAGCAAATTTGGAAACAATAGATTTTAGTCCATGGTCTATATCATTTATATATACTATGAATAGAAGTGGCCCAAGAACGGAACCCTGAGGAACTCCACTTGCAACACTTTTCCATCCAGAAGTTTTTCCATTTAAAACAACTCTCTGTTTTCGACCTTTCAACCAATTACTAGTCCAACCTAATAGGCTACCACTTATTCCATGCAAAGCTAATTTAGTAAGTAGTCTTTCGTGTGGGACGGTATCAAAAGCTTTTGCAAAGTCTAGATATATTAAATCTATATTGTTTCTTTTGTCATAATTCGATATAACTGTGTTGTAGAATTCGAGTAAGTTAGTTACGCAAGAACGTTTCCGTCTGAAACCATGCTGGCTATCATTTATCAAACGGTTACTTTCTAAATGATGTTCGATAGCATCTCTGATGATAGTTTCCATTATTTTTCCTACGATTGAAGTCAAACTTATAGGCCTATAGTTATTTGGTTTCTTTTTGTCACCTTTTTTGAATATGGGAGTAACGTTAGCTAGCTTCCATTCTCTTGGGACATCTCCGGGTATGATGGATTTCTTGAAAATAATTTCTAATGGAACAACAATCTCATTTTTCATTTCCTTTAAGATTCTTGGATGCCAACCGTCAGGCCCTGATGTTTTATTAACTTTGAGTTTGTCTATACACCTTTTAATTGTTTCTTTTGTTATATTTACCGTAGTGAGTAAGTTTACCCCAGACTTTTCACAGGTTTCAGTTTGGAATTCACTTTGAGGTGTTTCGTTTACGAATACCGAGCTAAAATAATTGTTTAAGATATTACACATTCCTTCATTTGAATATTCAAGTTGACCGTCAGCAGATAATAGTGGACCAATGTGATTCCTAACAACCTTTTTATCTCTAATGTAACTATAGAATTCTTTGGGATTCTCTTTGGATTTATCAGCGATGTTCATTTCGTATTGTCGTTTTCTTTTTCTTATTGTATTTTTTAAATCTCTCTGTATTGATACATAACTTTCATAGTCATTAGATGTACCCGAGCACTTATATTTCTTATAAGCCTGTCTCTTTTTAGCAATACTTTTTTTCAGTTTCTTTGTCGAGTCACTTTGGGCGAGCCTGATTTGGGAACGTCTGTCCTTAAAAGGAATGTAAGTTTGAATCATCTTAGTGAGCGTATTTTGAGCCAGTTAACCTCAGAGCCAGATGAATCAGTCCTTCATATCTATATTTTGCATAAATTTATGTAATTTTCCAAGTTGATAGTTACATCCTATACATACGTTTCGTCACGACATGGATATCGTCAGGAGCGAACGTTTTTCTGGTCTTTCCTGCCACTACAAGATCAACCCTTCGAGTCACCTACCACTTCTATGTCTATTCATCTATTCTATTCTATTCTATTCTATTCTATTCTATTCTATTCTATTCTATTCTATTCTATTCTATTTTATTATATTCATCTATTCGTTATCTACTTATGCTTTGGTGCTTTTAATTTTATCTACTAGTAACTACATATTCATTCACACATTCACACATGCATTTATCTACATTTATTATATAGTCATTACTTAATATTCCACCTTCTTATGTACCAAAAGGGATACTTCCACTATGTCCTTTCGCTGTAATTCACAGTGATATTCAATACTACAAGAATATTTTCTTCCGTGACTGATATAAATTATGTAGGTAACGACCTACCTCACGAAGCTTAAAAACAATCAGACTTGGGACTTAAAGAACAGGAAGGTAATATCTACCCGACACATTTCATGACTCTTAATATTAGGTCATAAAAAGTTGTCATTAATATTTGACTGTAGCATTTCAATAAGACTTAAGTCCTACAATTCATGCACCTAATTGCATGACCGAGCATCAGAAGGAAAATGAAGAATGAAATTAAATTTTTTACGCCAGAAAAAGTAATCCTTTCAATTACCACATCCGCTGAAATGCAACACCGATAAAATGAACCTGACGTCCAGATGAGTCTTCTGTTTTTAAAAGGAAAATTTAAAAGCTCATTTGGAAAACTGGCCATGGCGACTGGAGACATCTGAGTCCATGAGGAGAGTGGATGCAGAACCACGTGCATGTGTATGTGTGCATGTCAAAATATCACAAAACCACGTGAACTAATAAATTGTAGATAATCACAAAGGAAACCGGAAAAAGAAACTAAAATTCCCAAGCGCTTTTGTGATATTTCACATCTTCAGGGGAATACCGTGCATATATATATATATATATATATATATATATATATATATATATATATATATATATATATATATATAAATATATATATATATATATATGTATATATATATATATATATATATATATATATATATATTATATATATATATATATATATATATATATATATATATATATATATATATATATATATATATATGGGAGGGGGTATGTGTGGGTGGGTGTCCATTATAATGCCATCACGATTAGTCGACAGTAGAAAAAGAAATAAAAACTCCAAAGATTTTTTATGTTTGCACATTTCATTGTAGTGATTATCCTCAGCAGAAGTAACTAGCAACAGGTAACTGCGAGATGGGCACCGAAGAGAATGATGTCCCTCTTCCTCCAATGACCTATCACCAATCAGGATGTGTAACATCGGTGTGACTTGTGACTTGCGACTTGCGACTTGCGACTTGCGACTTGCTGGGTAAGACCACCCACTTGCACGGGATCGGTTTTTGTGGGAGGGGAAGAATGTTCGTAAGAAAATGAATAGATAGTAGTGTATAAAAGAGGGCTTTTGCCACCGGGCGATGAGGAATGTTTATTTCGCGGCGTCGTGGCTTTGGAGGTATGGGCAGGAGACTTGGGGCTGGAGACCGCGATTGATGTGTAACCGTGAGGTTACATGGAATATCTATTCTTTTTATCCTCATCCAGCAAAGTTAGAAAATGAGTAGGAGGCTTAGTCTTACGGAAAGATGGAGAAATTGGAAATAATTTTAGTGGTAGGTAAACTGAAATGAGAAGATGTAGTAGGAGAGAAAGTTGAAAATGAAAATAATTTCAGTAGAAGAAAAAGTTTATGGCACTCTGTCTACGGACCTTCTCTAAGATTTCGCTATATCGACTATATTCGCCACCACCGTTCCACATTTGGAGAACTGACAACCGACGATTCCTCTTCGTCCTCTTCATACCTGCGGATGGCATGGAGTCAGACCCACACCAACACAGCACATTCCAACGTTTCCTCCAAGGGAGATCTATAGGAGGACATGGGAATCGTTGACGGATACCATTGGGGCTGCGAGTTTCCAATCAACTGTGTTAGGACAAAATTTCTTATTATTGTTGCCATGTTATGTTGATTTTGGATTCGCGTACTTGGTAGGGGACGATCCACATTTGGAATATGCTGTTTCCGTATGGTCACCGAATCTCATTAAAGACATTGACAAATTGGAAAAAGTACAATGGCGAGCCCCAAAACTGATTCCAAATATGAAAAATAAACCTTACGAAAATCGACTAAAACATATGAATCTGTTTTCCCTATAAAAAAAGCGTAGACTCAGAGGTGACTTGATACAGGTCTTTAAGATTCTAAAAAAAAAAAAGAAAAAAAAAATGACATCATAGGTGACAAAATTTTCACAATGAATGGGAATCAAATAAGAAATAATGGTCTCAAACTGCCAGGAAATAGATTTAATTTGGAAGTGTGTAGAAACAACTTCGCCAACCGTGTAGTTAATGAATGGAATAAACTTCCTGCAAAGGCAGTGCAAAGTAGTTCAGTTCGAAGCTTTAAGATTCGTTTAGATAAACACCCAACCAAGATACTGTAATGGCTGCCATTCATTTTATACCATTTGTTTGTTATTACTTGTTTATTATTACTTATTTAATTATTATCTATTATTATTTATCTGTCCAATTATTATTATTTACTATTTATCTGTTTGTTTATTATTTAACTTTACAAATTTGTTCAGTTATCTATTTATCTATTTTGTTATTATCTATATTATTAAAATTTTTATTTATTTATTTATTTATCATTATTATATTTTTTTCGCATCCGACCTAGTTATGGACCAAAAGGTCTCCTGTCGACATGCTCCTTCTTTGTAATCCTTTGAAAGATACGGTGATAGATTACCGAGAGCCTTCCCATGCTATATCATCTGTTGTCAAGATTGCCTTGCTTAAACCGTCATAATCACGTTAAGTTCTGACCAACGGTTCTTGGGTTTTTGTTCGTCTCTACAATTTGTGCATCCTTGCACCGCCAACACCCCCTCCCCTCCTTCCCTTATCCCTCCGAGGCCAACGCGGTCCGCACGTCACTCCATAACCCCATACATCTTGTCATACTTGCTTCATAAACACCCACTCTATAATTTACTCTCTTTCCCCTCACCCATCCACTTATAAATGAATTATTATCATTGCTCTTATATAATACAGTGTCCGATTAACCGTCTTACTTTAATTCTGGATCGAGCTGTGCTGGCGATGTAATGTATGATAATGAATAAGAAGCCTAATAAACCGTGATAATGGGAAAGCATAATAACTGAAGTCCTAATAACAGAGCGGTGGATTACGTCACCGCACGATGTCCAATAGACCGCGCCCATGCAACGCCATCAACCAATGAGAATGCACATAACATTACGTCACTAGTTATTCAACCCAATAAGATGACGCCAGGTTGGAAAAGGAGGCGGAGTTGGGGGAGGGAGGGGGGAGGGGGGGGAGGCCGTGTCTGAAGTTAAGGAGGGAAAGTATAAATAGGTTTTCATTGAAGATTTCATTGCAAGGTGCATGGCGAAAGGTAGGGCATGGGTGATGTTGCATGGTGCGGCGTTTTCTGGCTGGTTATTAAGATTAGTGGTTAGGTATCAAAGGCGAGCCGACATCCCGAGTGTGTGTTTTCACCTCCGTAGGATGGTAAGGTGGAGAACTCCAAGAGTGAATCTCTTTCTCTCTCTTTATATATATATACACACGCACACACACAACACACACACACACACACACACACACACACACACACACACACACACACACACATATATATATATATATATATATATATATATATATATATATATATATATACATTTTAACAACCACAATGCACTTTAATTCTAAGCAATCAAAGGCCAGCATGCTGAAATTGAAATGTGTTACTGCCCAGGACTCGAACCCGGCATCCTCATATATATATATATATATATATATATGTATATATATATATGTTTGTATATATATATATAGATACATATAAATACATATATATATATATATATATATATATATATATATATATATATATATATATATATATATATATATATATATATATATATATATTACGCCGTGTTTTCCTCCTTATCCACTTTTTGTTTCCACTCCCGCGTTATTCATGATCTTAGGCTACGGAGACTTATTATCTTCTTCGTCTTGTAAGCACCACAAGCTTATCGTAGAGCTCAGCAGATACTCCAACGACCGTCTACTAATTGACGAAAACGCATAAGAATCGAAACAAACGGGATTCGAAACCTCAAGCATGCAGATGACCTGGCACGACCTCGGAACTTTTAACCAATAGCAGAAAACAATGGCGGCCGATGATATATATCGATACGGTCCCACCCGCGCCCATCTCAGCGATTTCACGCCCAACGCGCCCAATATAATAATTCAGCAAGACCTGGATAGGCGCGCCCATATCCTTAGCAATTAGGAACCGGGTGGACTGTGGAAGGATAGAGCGGAGGGCTTCGTGGCGTTACGGGTGTTAATGCAATAATGAGGTGGGGAGGTGGACGGGGGAGGGGGGGTGATGGAGAGGGCGAGGGAGTATGTGGAGGGAATTACGGTGGAGGAGAAGTCTTAGGAGAGGAAGGAGTGTACGAGAGCGAGCAAGCGAGAGAGAGAGAGAGAGAGAGAGAGAGAGAGAGAGAGAGAGAGAGAGAGAGAGAGAGAGAGAGAGAGAGAGAGAGAGAGAGAGAGAGAGAGAGAGAGAGAGAGAGAGAGAGAGAGAGAGAGAGAGGGAGAGAGGACGGAGGGGTAAAAGCGGAGGGAGTAAAGGGGAGGGACGGGGTATGCAGAAGAATTGGAGGGAATTATGGTGACTGTAGAAGAAGACTTCAGGGAGGAAGGTGTATGCAAGAAAGAGAATGGCGGAGGGGCAGAGGCTGATTGCATGGGTTTTGTACCGTGAGGGGAAAGGAAGGCGTGGGGGCGAATATATATATATATATATATATATATATATATATATATATTTATATATATATATATATATTTATAGATATTTATATATATATATATATATATATATATATATATATATGCTGGGACATTGTGACAAGTGGATGAAGGTGGAAAAAGAAGTCATGGGTCTAGTTCCGAGCTTGTGAGTTTATTCATGACCGGTTTTGCTCTACGCTAGGGAGAAGCATGTGGTGACTGGAGGAAAGGTGATCGTGCAGGGACAAACATCTTTCGGCAAGGACAGAGGGAAGGAGGCGGGAGTTCTCTACCAAGAAACGGGGTCAGGAATGGGAGTTGTCTGCCTAGAGATGGGGGAGGAACTGCTGATGTGGTTAAGGGGCCGTATACAAAGAAATAAAGACGGGGAAGGGAAGTTTGCGACAAGATGAGAGTTGTTGGTACGAGGCAGAGGTGGGCAACCTCTCCAGGTACGCATGCTAGGATCGCCAAAATCTTTGATGCAAAAATGTCTCATGTGCCAACAAATTTTGTTGTAATTTTTGGTGTCGTAAGTATTTGTAGATCCTTTTCAAATGACAAAAAAAAAAAAAATTACATTGAAGTGATGAAAGTTATATAAGGGTGAATGAATGTGAAACTTGGTGAACAAATTTCTAATTTAAGGCCGTTCTACCTTGCCAATGATGGGATTTATGTGTGTGTGTGTGTGTGTGTGTGTGTGTGTGTGTGTGTGTGTGTGTGTGTGTGTGTGTGTGTGTGTGTGTGTGTGTGTGTGTGTGTGCGTGTGTGTGTGTGTGTAAGTGTAATTACAGCTGCCATATACAGCCAAACGACTTCAACATCCTATTTTGAACATCAGCAGAAGTGAAATAACGATTCCGAGTATCAGCTTTAACAGCAGTATAAGTTTGCGTTTTGAGATTATTTTATATATCTTCATTGTAATCTCTGGAAACCAGATAGTTAATGTAGATAACTAGAGCCTTTTGTGTTGCAACATTTATATTTTACTTATAATCAAAATTGAACCCGCATAGAGTTGAACTTGGATTTTTTTTATTTATATTTTTTTTACGAAACACGAGAGAAATGATGGTGAAAGAGTTGCATTATGTATGTATATTTGTGTTTTATACTTCATTGAGTTGAACAACAAAAGATGTTGAAAATGTATGCGTATGATTATCTTTTGCAGGTAAGCCTATGGTTTCACATACAGGAGAAAATCGTTGGTGTATCACATTTGGTGTGGGTGCAAATAGTTGCCCACCCATGTTGTGGAGGGATGGTGACGAGGAACTATTTACGAGTATAAGACGATGAACATGATGGACCAGAGAGAGAGACAAGAATAGATTATAGGAGATTGAAGGGTTTAGTTAGTGACACATTATGGAGGTGGAGATAGAACCCAAGGTAGAACAAGCCCATTACCTGAAAATAAAAGGTCTAGGAGACGCACGGGCTTAGGGTATGTGCACAAAGAAACCAGGTTACCGACGGGCTGGTTTCCGGCGTCGACCCACGCTGATAGATGATCACAAAAGACACGAGTAACCAGTTCCGGCCCGTGCGGTGACTGACACGTACAGAGGAAGTATCTGTGACCAGTTGCAATCCAAAACATCATATTAAGATGTTCAGCTTAACACCTGATGATGAGTTCATGCTGCTCAACAATGTCCATACAAAATTGAATAGGAAAAGAAGAGTAAAGATCTGAAAAAAAAGGATAAAACAAGATCTTTTTTAGTACATGAGGATGACCCAAGAGACTTTAAACTACATTCTCAAGAAAGCTGAACATTGTCTGGTGAAGATATGATATAACTAGTATAAGCAACCCTTTCAACCTTAAGAGAGACTTGTCAGATCTATCAGGTGATGGTGGTATACTCAAAGCCTTAGAACGGAGCAGTGTCTTGGTAAAAGAGAAGTTAGATCCTATCTGCCAAATAGAAATCTCAAAGCTCCGTATGTATTTGTGGAGATGAAGCCTACCTCTTTTATCTTTCCTCCTATAGTGGACGTCATTTGGCGTCTATCGTTAAAGTGTGTATGAACAAAGGTTGATTTGGTTGATCACATTGTAAAATGTATATTTGTTTTACATAACACTATTATAGATAAAGACGGAGTTGAACATCATCTAAATGAGACTGCCATCTGAGTTTTTTTTTCCGCAAAATGACCATGTTCATTGTCGGGGAAGATGATCAAATGAAACTGTGGATGCCAGGGACGTCTTTCTTGTTGAAGTATCCGTTAGTATACAAATATCAAAACAATGCAGCAAATCATATTTAGAATCAGATTATTTCGCTTGCTGTGTCTTTTCTACCTAATAAATATAACTTGTCATGTACTGTCAGCAGTAAGACTAAATATGCAACAGTATATAACTTCTCAATGTTCCTTTCAATAATCTCTGTAACTTAATGCAAACGTTGACAAAACACATTTCTTTTACTAAGCTGCAATCATCAAATCTCATAGACACCCAAAATTAACAATAATGATATAAAAATTAATGAATGATGATGATGATGATGATGATGATGATGATGATGATGATGATGATGATGATGATGATGATGATGATGATGATGATGATGATGACAATAACAACAACAACAACAACTTACATCCTGATACTCTTATAAAATAAGCAAATGTAAAACTTACTCCCGGGGCAAGACTTACAGACTTCTCACATAAATTCAGTGAATCCCCTAGTACAGTTACAAAGATTGATAACCAGACAGTTCCCTTGCCACAAAAACCTCTAACTATAGCTAAGGTAAACATAGAAGATACATGTTCACGATCGTTGTCCAGAAACCGTTCACAGTACAGTACACGACAACCGACAACATTTGCCTTCGCGTAACAGAGTGGACTGTTACTATTGCTCACAGCCAGGTCGTTTAGCAAATCGCCGTTTCAAGAGGAAATCAGTGCAACCTCCTCACTTTTGTGATTACCACGGTCAATGCTTTCACACAACGGATCGTTGCCGTATGCTTAAATATCAAGCCCTCAATAATAGAGTCTCTTCTCCTCCAAGTACACCTTTACGACTACCTGTTCAAGACACTCAGGTCCAACAGGATACCTCACCTACCCTCCCAATTTGTACACTCTCAAACTCTCACAAATGGGAAACTGCTATTTCTATTTCAGTATGTGCAGATGGCACCCATATGTCACTTTTTATGGATGCAGGATCCCCAGTAAATATAATATCAGTAAACAGTTTTAACAAATTCCGCCCAGCTAGAAAACGTATAATTATTATGGAACCCCCTTATTTGGCTCTATGTAATGTAGATGGTATTCAGTTTCCTGTATTAAGAAATATCACACTTGACATAAGCTTTGCAGGCTTATGTCCATCGACTTCAGCCACAATGTACGTAGCTGATGTTCAATTTCCTGCTGATATATTTATTGGATTACATACCATGAAACAAAATAACATTATCATTTATCCTTCACAAAACGGAATCACATATGATAAAATTTCTTCATTGCCTTGCCATCACCTATTTTTAAATCAAGTATAGATAATATTCAGGTGGCTGAGCGATCTCAATCATTACAGAATACTTACTCAGTAGACTATAATCCTTCAATTGATAATAAGTCTCCCTCCCACAAGTCTCGTGCTTCATGTACAAAGCGTGCAAGTAAATCACATAGATCTAGAATTTTCAAGCGTGGCACATAGATGTCATTGACTACTGTAGATATCTCTTCTTCAGGTGACATCCCGTCACTTCTATCAGATGAATTCTCACTGACGTCTGCCCCTATTTAAAAGGTGATGCCAACAAATACAACACATGCGGTTATATCAAAACCCTTGACTTTCACCTCATAAATATTGCAAAACACACCTTCGTGTTTTTAAAGCTACGGAATCTGATGTAGTCTGTCTGCCAGAATCAAGTCATGTAAATGGCATATCCCTTAATGCAGCTTTATGCTCAACTTCTAAAAATGTCATACTCAGTTAATCATTCCAAATGACTCACACGTCCCAAACACTATCACCACTAGTACAAAACTGCGTGATTTTCTTGTTTTCCCTTCTCTTGTCAAAGTCATGGATGAACAATTTCCTTCTGTTGAAGTCTGTACCACATCACCCAAAGTAACTGATTCACAAGAACCCATTGTAGGCTCCCATTTAAACACTCTTGATTTCCCTGATGCACAAGATGAACTAATTTCATTATGCAATCAACTTGGACATGTTGTTGCATTAGATGGTGAAACACTTTGTGCTACAAACTTCATTCATCACCGCATTCCACTTAGAGAGAAATCAAAACCATACTGCATACCTGCTTATAGACTATCTCATAGTAAGAGACAAGTAGTTGATAAACTCATTGTAGACATGGTTGAACAAGATATGATAGAACCCTCAATCTCAGAGTGGAAATTTCCACTTTTGGGAGCTCCCAAAAATAATGGTTCCTTCCACCCTGTGGTGGACTTTCGGGAAAATAGAATAACTATCCAAGATAGGCATCCTATACCTGTATTGCAAGACATTCTGTATTCCATAGGGGAACACAATGTAGTCTTTAATACATTAGACCTCATGTCAAAATATTTTCGAATCCCTCTTTCTCCTGAATCACGTCCCCTAACAGCCTTCAGCATGCAAAATGGACTTTTCCAATTCAAAATGTTAGCAAAGGTACTTATTTCTGCACCCTCTGTCTTTACACGACTCATGTATAAAGTCTTTGATAGATTGATAGGGCACAGTATCTTCATTTACGTTGATGTTATTATCATTACATCTAAGTCTATGAATGAACATTTACAAACTCTTCAACTAGTTTTTTCGCATTTTGCGCGAGCAGGCCGTAAATTGAAACTATCCAAATGTTTTTTCCTTAAGAAAGAAATACGCTTTCTAGGACATTTCTTAAATTTTCAAGGAATTGTTACATCATAAGACAAATTTAAAGTTGTAGGTTTTTCATGCCCCACATCTGTAAATCAAATTCGTTCATTCCTGACCCTATCGGTTTTTTATAGAAGATTCATAAAGAACTACTCAAACGCAGAAGAATGCCTTACTTTCTCACTTAAAATTAATGTTATTTTATTCATCTATCTATTCATTTGTTTATTTATTTATTCATTTACTTAATTTTACTATCTTTTTTTTTTTTTTTAGTTCGGAACAAGAGCAAGCTTTCCTTGATCTAAAACATGCATTAACTAGTGTTCCGATACTTGCCTTTCCATACTTTAAGCTCCCTTTCATTCTATACGCTGATGCATCCTCAGAAAGATTAGTTGTTGTACTCATGCAGCAACATGGTAAACTGCAAAGGCCTATTGCTTATGCTAGTCGTTTAATGAACAAAGCAGGAAAGACTTATTTAATAACTAAATTAGAGGCATTAGCAGTTATCTAACCAGATAGACATAAAAGAATAATTCTAGGATAGGAGATTACGATACATACATGCCATCAGGCACTTTTACAACTATTAATAAATTACTTGTTTGGTTTCTTACAATTCTAGAGTTCGGACCTAGTTTCGATTATGTTCCAGGCAAAGCAAACGTTGTTGTTGATGCCTTGAATCGAAATGTAGCGACTATTCATAATGCTCCTCAACCAGTTAATCTTACTCGCGAGCGCTTTTATATAGCTCAACACTCCGATCCTCTATGGAGGTGTGTGATATAGTGTGATATATTTCCTCTAATCAGGTGACACCATAGATAGTGAGAGTTTACTTCCACACTTGGAAAATTACACTCTTCTCAATGACATTTTATATAATCAGACAACCCTTGAGAACAAACACATGCCACACAGATCAGTAATTCAAATTGTAGTAATTGTAGTACCAGATGAACTCATCCTTGAAATTTTATTTATCATTCATGAGAAATATAGGAGCTCACCCATGCAAAGATAAATGATTTCCCCAATCCAGAATCCAGCTTTTTTGGATCATTATGAGGAAAGATATTTATGCTTACATAGACAAATGTCATTCTTGCTCATCTCATAAAGGTCATATTAGCGATTATATTCCTATATTCAATTACCCGCCCCCAAGTATACATTTTGACACTATAGCGATCGACCTTCTCAAATTCCCCCTTACCCCGAATGGAAACCAATACTTGTTTGTTTGTACGGATCATTTCTCTAGATGTATTCTTGCCCTCGTAACAGACAACTCAGCAAAGAATGTGGCCCAGGTACTCCTTGACAAAGTAATTTGTGCTCTCACAACCCCCAAGTGATACTGCCTGACAATGGAACATGATTTAATAATACATTTCTATCTCACCTTTGTAAACATTTCAATATCACTAAAACAAATATTGAAGCTTACAACCCGTGCTCAAACGGACTTATGGAACATCAGAATCATGAGATTTTCAACGTTCTAAGACATCTTGCTTCAGACATTCATAGCTCTTGGGGTGAACATATGGCTATAGTTCAAACTTTCCTTAACAGTGCCATCAACAGGTCTATATCGGAATCCCCACATTTTGTAATTTTTGGATCGGACATGAGACTCCCATATGATTTGTTTACTTCAGATGTAGGTCCAATCTATAATTTTGAAGATTATGTAAAAATTAAGGTAGCTAATTTTCAAAATCTCTTTAAGAAAATTCAAGATGCTCTTGTCCTATCCAAGGAAGAAATGGCTCGCCTTTACAATAAATCTGCAAGAGAAAGTAACATTGCTGTAGGAGACAGTATATTCTCTAAATTACACTCATTGTTTTTCCAAACTGCTGCTGAACTTTGTTGGTTTTATTCAGGTACGAAGATTTGGTACAAGCTAGGCCCTTGACCTTAAGAACTCCTCGTGCCGGGCCTTGACCTCGGCACTGCATCCTGCCAGGTACGTGACCTGAGGAGTCCTTCCTGCCAGGTTCGTGACCTGGGCAGTCCTATCTCTCGGCGGCACAACCGTCGTAATAAAGGGGGTTAGTGAGTTGCCGTATGTGAGATGTGTTACTCATTAAATATAGTTATGGGTGTTAGTTCCGTTATATTGGGGTTGGTTGTATGGTTGATGGGTGCGGTTAGATATGATGTATATACATTACGTTGTGGTAATGTAACTGAAGTAGGTACGAGAAAGGGTTCAATAGGTCTGTCTGGTGACATTAGGCATCTTGTGTTGTGACACTGTGGGGGCGTCGTTGTTTGTCTTTACGTTTAGTCATGTGTTAAGATTTGGAAATCGGTGATGTCTGCAATATTAGAGGATTTGCCAAAAACGAGTACCATGTTGCATGTGTGTGGATCACGTGTGTGGTAGGTGATGGTTAGTGACGGTTACATTGCCTCCCCGGCCTTTTAAGGTACTTCCGCGTACCCTGGGTTAAGATCGTGATAGTGGGGTTTGGCATACAAAATTGCAAAAGAAATATGAAGATATAATAATTTGCCAAGCTGCTAGTGGGATACATTGACTTGTAAAATTGATCTGAATGAGTAAAAAGGGGGGGGGGGGGGGAGTTTACGTATATCATCATATCTTGGATGTGTTCAATAAAGCTAAGTAAAAACATTTTCACTTGCAGATACATTCTCTTTCCAGAGAAAATAATTGTTGTTTGTACTTTGCGTTAAATATATTCTTTCTGTGTTAAATGAGTTTTGTCAATTTAGTTCGGTGATCTATTTTCTATGAGATATTATGTAGTTTGTATTTGGGTACACTTTCACTAGAGTGCTTTGCTGAGGTCATGACATACTAAAAATTTGGTTAGTTTGTTTTTAACGAGAAAGTGTTAGTATGTATAAGGCTATATATATATATATATATATATATATATATATATATATATATATATATATATGTATATATATATATATATATGTAATATATCATACATACATATTATACATATTTATATATATATATACATATTATACATATATATATATATATATATATATATATATATATAGACTGACATGGAGATATCTGTTTACAGGTAGGATTATAGTGTAGGAATTTGGGATTTACATTTTTGGGTGTTTCTGTGAGAAGTTGCAAAAGTTGATTGTTGTTTTATCTATTCATTTTGTTCCATTATGTTATGAGTTAAATGTTGTTAATATTTGTTTCGTTGAATGATTATTGGCTACATTTTTGTGGGAAATTGTTATTTCTGTAAATGATGTTGCTGTTCTTATCATCACTCTTGTATATAGATTACGGAGATCTGTGGGTTTTGTTGTTTGTTCAAAGCAGTTAACCTTTTATTTAAAAAAGTAAGTTTGAGATGGAGGTATATATTACATGTATGGTACGAAATGTTTATTAGTCGTCTTTGAGTGGAAATTTTTGAGAATGTGTCTTTCTTGAAATTTGTGATTTTCGTTGATTTTGATTGAAGTTCGATCACATGGGAGGTTGGAGTCTTGTGGTTTGATTGAAGTTTGATAATCTGAGAGGTAGGAGTCTTGTGGTTTGATTGAAGTTCGATCACCTAGAAGGTGGGAGTAGCTGAACGGAGTCTTGTGGTTCGATGTCTCAGCTCTGGGCTTATTTGATACTGGGTTTGATGTGATTTGAATGGAGTCTTGATGCGGTGAGACGACAGACGTTTTCTTCTACTCTGCCTGTGCAGACAGCTGTCGTTCGATTGGTAGCGTATTGACCAGGTGGTTTAAAATCAAATGCCTTACGATTTCACCACCAATTCTGCAGGTCACACCTTTGGCGATCGGCAGATCTGATTGAAGTTTGATGCGGAGCTGAAGGGAGTTTTGTGGCTTGATTCCGGGAACTTTCAATTGAAGATATGAGAAGTCGAAGGCAGGCGGTGTCTCCTTTGCAGACTTTTTTTTTTTCTTTTTTTTTCTTTTAATGGTAGGCGTGGCTGGTCGGCGACCTGGTAGGCGTCGGGAAGAGAGTGTAGATAACAGGACTGGAAATTAGTGTGTTACACGAGAGGAAATGGGGGTATTAAGTAGAAGAAAGGCAGATTCACACGGGTGGGTTTATGACGAGAATCAAACAAGACTAACAGAGAGGAAAAGATAGGGACAGCCTGCGGAGGAGGAAAAAGAGGAAAAGGAAGTTTGGTTGATTGGATGTTAACTAGGTAAGAGGTACGCCCGATGTGAATTATGACGGATGGGGTGGACGAAAATATTGCTGTGCGTGGTAGGAGGATGTGGACTGGGTAGGGGAACAGTATGGTGGACAGGGAGAGAAAGGTAAGTACTATTCTAAAAGAAGGCGAGACGTATTCGTCGATGGAAGGAAGTATCTGATATTTTCACTAACTTCAAATAGAATCAGCAGACTTTAACCAAAATGAAATATTCAAATGTAGTAACTCAATGTAGAATGTGATTTTTCATCAGCTGGAAAAGATAGTCTGTTAGTAAGGAGGAATGTATAACTATTTCGTTGCGTTAACTAGTGTTTCTATCCTTGGGGAGAATGTTGCACTGAGGTGGTAAAGGAGGGTAGCAGAAGGCAGTGATCATCATTCTTATTTGAATGGAGATCAGTTTCTAATAGAAAAAGAATACTGCGTGACTTTTGTCCGTAAGAGGTTTTCTAGAATCCCTCACGTGTTAGGGAATATACAAGACCACAAGCTTCAAAAACAAGTCCATAGAGATGGTTTTCCTCCTTTTGTAAGAAACTACCAACAATTCAGACAGAACAAGTACATTTGGCTTCACTCATAGCTACTACAATGGCCGACGTCCTGTGAAACTACAGCAAATGCATCTCTTCACGGCCCACTTTACGAAACAATTAAGTCCATCAGGTCACTGACTGCACAGTTTTATGAAAGCAAAATAAAGTGACTTTAGTGATACCCCTACGTACCACAGTCACGTAGATTTATTCTATGACTGAAGACTAATCTCCAATCAATAAAAAATACTGATCACTTGCTTTCTATTATCCCTTCATTCTGCTAACTTTGAATTTCTCCTCTTCTCTGTGATTCCACATTTAGAGCGATATTGTCTCCACGGGTAGAAGAGCTGGATATTGCCGACACATTCATAGTTCTCATTCAGGAAGGAAGTCTGTGACTCGCAGACATACACGCCGACTACATCACTTCAATAGAACCTACCAACCACTGTAGTACTCATAAATGGAAACTTCTGTAGGCCCACATGTGACAGCGGTCCTCACGGAAAGTGTACATGGCCGTGGTATTGCGCACGAGTAATTGCACTGATTTATTTGACCATGGGAAACGATTCATCATGTTCTCAGTGAACGTGATGACAGCGACTTGGGGGCAATTATATTGTCGTCCTGAATACTGCCAGACGATTCTGTTCAACCGAGAAGTAACCTTGTTCATGATGTCTATCGTTTACTATATTATGAAGGTAGTCAGTGCTGCATTGGCAATCACTCACATAATAACTGTTGTCACATCCGGTTTGTTAAAGTAGAGCCAGAAATAAAGCTAACAGAGCATTAGGCTTCATTGCTAGGACAGTAACGAATAGAAGTGCAGAGGTAATTAATTATTAAACTCTATCTAGCGACAGTTAAACACATCCTTGACTATGTGGTACAGTTTTGGTCTCCGTCCTACAGAATGGACATAAATTCACTAGAATCAGTACAGAGAAGAATGACCAAAATGATACAAGGACTTGGAAATTTGCCTTACGAAGAGAGGCTTAGGCACCTAAACTTACACTCTCTGGAAAGACGCAGAGTGCGGGGTGATCTAATAGAAGTGTTCAAGTGGATCAAAGGCTATAACAAGGGTGATGCAAACAAGGTCATCATAATAAAACAACAGGGCAGGACTCGCAGTAATGGGTATAAACTGGACAAATTTAGATTTAAGAAGGAAATAGGCAACAATTGGTTTACTAATAGGGTGGTCGATGAATGGAATAAATTTAGTAACCATGTAGTAAGCGCTGAAACCATCAATTGTTTTAAAAAACGATTAGACA
>NC_134799.1:57192198-57194698 GCF_046742065.1 Oratosquilla oratoria
AAGAATGTTCTGGAGCATCTAACGACTATCAAAGTTATGTGATAACACAGAGGGATTTAGAAAAGATTATCAAAAATAGAAAGCGATAATACGAAATTAATATCGCTGATAAATCCAAAGATAATCCCAAAGAATTCTATAACTACGTTAGAAATAAGGTTATTAGGAATCACATTGGCCCACTATTATCTGCTGACGGTCAACTTGAATATTCGAATGAAGGAATGTGTGATATTTTAAACAACTATTTTAGTTCAGTATTCGTAAATTGTGAATGGGAATAAAGTATGTGGGGATGAAAATGGTGGGAATGGATTTATGCCTTTGATTTTGGCTACCTTTTTTGTATGGGGGAAAAGCCCTTGGTATATGTATGTTTTAGTAAATGAAACACCTTACATTGAAGTTCTAGCTGAAGCCTGTGCTAAGTATAGAAGAAACTTACAACTGTAAATATAACAAAAGAAAAATAAATAAATATAAGATGTATCGAAAAACTCAGAATTAATAAAACACGATGGCCTGACGGTTGGCATCCAAGAATCTTAAAGGAAATGAAAAACGAGATTGTTGTACCGTTAGATATTATTAAAAAAAAAAAAAAAATCACTCATATCTGGAGATGTCCCAAGAGAATGGAACTTATTCGTTAACCACATATTCAAAAAAGGTGACAAAATTAAGCTAATAAACTACAGACCTATGAGCTTAACTTCAGTCATAGGAAAAGTGATAGAAAGTTATATCAGAGATACTATTGAACACAATTTGAAAGTAACTGTTTAATAAATGATAGCCAGCATGGATTCAGACGGAAATGTTCTTGCGTGACTAACCTACTCGAATTCTACAACACAGTCATCTCAAAAGAACAACATCTGGACTTTGCGAAGGCATTTAATATCGTCCCACATGAAAAACTTCTCGCTAAATTGGCTTCACACGGAATTAGTGGTAACCTATTAAGCTGGACTAGGAATTGGTTAAATGATCGTAAATAGAGAGTTGTTCTAAATGGCAAAATTTTAGATGGAAAATATTACAAAAGGAGTTCCCTAGGGTTCCGTTCTTGTGTCACTTTTATTTATCAATATTAATAAATTATATAGAACATGGACTGAAATATTTTGTCAAAATTTGCTAACAATACAAAACTGTGCGGAATGGCAAATGATCACTTAAACCAATTAGATATTCAAGAAGATTTACATAAACTACAGCAATGGTATGAAAATTGGTTAATGGAATTTAACATAAATAAATGTAAAGTTATACACGTAGGTAAAAATAACAGTAAGTACGATTACAAGTTATTTAGAAAGACGTTAACAAAAGTGGATATTGAAAAGGATCTCGGCGTAATTATCAATAATTATCTCAAATCATCTAAGCAGTGTATTTCCACCTTAGGGAAGGCAAATAAGATTCTAGGACTGATAGTCCATCTGTCATTAACAAGCTATACCGTTAGTTTAACCACATCTGGAATATGTTGTTTCCGTATGGTCACTGAATCTCATTAAAGACATTGACAAATTGGAAAAAGTACAACATAGTCACAAAACGGATTCTAAATATCAGAAATAAATCATACGAAAATGGACTAAAACACATGAATCTATTTGTCCTAAAAAATAAATATATAAATAAATAAAATAGACTTATATATATATATATATATATATATATATATATACATATATATATATATATGTGTGTGTGTGTGTGTGTGTGTGTGTGTGTGTGTGTGTGTGTGTGTGTGTGTGTGTGTGTGTGTGTGTGTGTGTGTGTGTGTGTGTGTGTGTGTGTGTGTGTGTGTGTGTGTGTGTGTGTGTGTGTAAATATATATATATATATATATATATATATACGTATGTATGTATGTATGTATATATAGGCAGACAACAGGATAGTTGAAGAAGTAATGACTTGAACTTTGCTTTCCCAGAAGAACCTTGCAACACCCTATGGCGGTGTTGTGTCCTCGATGGTGTTGTCGTTGTTATTTCCTGACTATTTCCTTTATTCATTTTCGGAATGGGTTTGATAAAATCACGTATTAGTTCCAAATATACCTTCGAGCTATTTCCCCTCAGTGTACAGTAGATATTTCAAGTCCAGGTTTATCATGATATTGAAAGAAAAAGATTAGGTCCTCTTCGTCTTGTCAGGATATAATAGTATATTTGACTATACATTAGTGATGATCTCCTTTCTAACTTAATCATTACGGATCATACATAACAAAATGGAAGGAAATTAGCTGGTGTCTCAAATATTTATCAGTCTTACAGCTGTCACGTGAAAAAGTGAATAAAATGTGTAAGCGTTGATAGACGGAGGTCCTGGACCCAGTCTAGATGTGTTCACGACCTGGAAGCCTGCGAGAGCATTAATTTGGTTGGGATATTAGTAATATGAGTGCTGGGATATAATATCTTGTTCTCTCTTTTCACGCTGGTCCTGATGTAGCTCAGAAGGCAGGTAAGGAATTACTGTA
>NC_134799.1:57207198-57209698 GCF_046742065.1 Oratosquilla oratoria
TTTATTATTTGATAACTAGTTCTATGATTTTTAAACAAAAGTTTGAGTTTTTCAATGTTTTTAACAACCCGCTATGTAGAAAAAAATTCCTCATGTCCTTGTGCAGTTGCCACATGCCGCTATTTTATTACGTTTTGGTGCAAAATTCTACGAAACGGCAGCCCTGGTGGCGGCTTGACTGGGCCGGGTTTGAGTACACGTGTACGGCCATCGCTGCCACCTACCAGACAAATAGGGAACTTTGCTTGAAAAGTCTGCCCTTTGTTCATTTCGACCGGTCATACAAGGGTCCGGGTATTCGGGGTCCGGGCTTTCGAGGTTCGATTGTATATATATATATATATATATATATATATATATATATATATATATATATATTTATATATATATATATATATCGTGTTCAGGGGACGTCCTAGGATGAGGTGGATGGATGGGGTGAAGGGGGCTTTGGGGAAGAGGGGAATGTCTGTTGAGGAAGGAAGGGAGAGGACGGAAGACAGAGGTGAGTGGAGAATGGTTGTATATGGATGATGTTGTGATTGCATGAGTAGGAATGGGCAGGGGGGTGGGGGTGGGGTAGTATGTGTGAGTAAATTTTGACGCAGCCCGAAGGGATTTTCTCCCCGTCCTCTCCTTATATGCAAGGGGGGACGGAGAGGGGGGGTCGCCGATTAAATGAAGCGGCCTTGCTGTGGATGTGCTGTGTCTTGCGACACTGCTTCTGACCCAGGGCGGTGGGCAGGGTGCAGGGATGACCCGTCATCCAGGAGGTGCTCAGATGAGAGGGAGGGTGGGAGGGGTGTGGAGTGTATGTAGGGATGAAATGGGTGGGAGTGTTTTTATGCCTTTCCCTTTTTGGCTACCTCCCTTGTAAGGGGGAAAAAGCCTTGGTATATCTATGTATGTATATATACATATATAAATTATATATATACATATATCATATATAATTATATACAAATACATATATTATATATATACATATATACTCGTATATATATATATATATATATATATATATATATATACGAGTATATATATATATATATATACATATATATATATATATATGTACGCGCGCGCGCGCGCGTGTGTGTGTGTGTGTGTGTGTGTGTGTGTGTGTGTGTGTGTGTGTGTGTATGTGTGTGTGTGTGTGTGTGTGTGTGTGTGTGTGTGTGTGTGTGTGTGTGTGTGTGTGTGTGTGTGTGTGTGTGTGTGTGTGTGTGCGTGCGTCTGTGTGTGTGTCGTGTTCAGTAATCGAGATATACAGTATATATATATATATAGGTATACATATATGTATATATATATATATATATATATGTATATATATATATATATATTTACACACAAACGTGTATGTGTGTGGGTGTGTGTGTGTGTGTGTGTGTGTGTGTGTGTGTGTGTGTGTGTGTGTGTGTGTGTGTGTGTGTGTGTGTGTGTGTGTGTGTGTGTGTGTGTGTGTGTGTGTGTGTGTGTGTGTGCGGTGTGTGTGTGTATCGTGTTCAGGAATCGATATATATATATATATATATATATGTATGTGTGTATGTATATATACATATGTATTTTCTTTTCCATACATTGAATACATTAACTTCCTATGAGGGAATCGACACCTGGACCGTAACTTTTCTGGACCTTGAAACAGACCAATGCACAGCTTCCAATTGGAACTTCCTCCTTAGAATCCTGTTCATCTAAGGATTCCCTCCCTCCATTCAGCTTAGATGAACCTCCCAAGACATAACGTCTTTTCGAATTGTATTCAATGAATTTCATTTGTCCGGCTGTATCTTGGAACAAAATGTATTCTGATTTTGCACCATCACTCCCCCACCACAGCGGTGCCGACGTGAGTTAGATCAAGAAAATTAAGATAAAGAGTTTCATAGCTCATTCTGAAATTAATGATGATTGATGTGGACCAGTTTTCTGTAACGGGGCCCAGGAGGACTCAGAGGTGATTATTGCCAAAGGGAAGTGAGTACGTTTTGTCTAGAATAGTTTCCCAGCCTTGTTTTGGCCATGTCCCACCTAATTAACTCTAGAAGTCTGATGTCCCCCGCCCCACCTATGTGGTGATATATGATTCTTATTTAAAAAAATGAACTTCGTCTCAGGTGAAGAAGCTCAAGACATCAATACTTTGATTTAATTTTCTAACTTTTATTTTCTACTTAAAATTTAAAGCTAAAATTTGTTAAATCATAGGCTTCAAAGCAACATGACATCCATGGAAAAGATAAATCAAATAAACAAAAGACAAAGTTCTGAGCAACAAATTGCTAAAAAAATGGAAAAAAAACATTAAGTGGTATTGAAATAATAAAAAAGTTAAATTTAATAATAAAAGAGTATTCATAGGTAGTAAAAAATATATATATTAGAATGTTGAAATATATGTGGATTGTCATATATTATTTCATATTTATAAGGAAAACCAAATAAAGTTTCAAAGCATGTAATAGAGAACTGGAATTTATAACCTAAACAC
>NC_134799.1:57222198-57239698 GCF_046742065.1 Oratosquilla oratoria
ATGGCGGATTAGGCTATTGTTCCAGCCTTACAGACTCAACCGAGTGTAGGACCGTTGACTCATTAGATGCAAAACCGCCTTCGGAAACTGTGCCAGGGGTATGCTGCAGGAAGTCAGTGTCTTCCTGACTTTCTAAATGCAGTTGGCCACACCATTAGGCTGAACTTGTAAACCACAAAGGACAATAAACCCACTTCACTACTACACCAGTTATAAAACTGTAATCACTATAAATTGATGGAAGAAATTGGTATTGAATTTTATAATGAATTAAAAACTAAAACATGAAAGTTTGTATATTGTTTGTCTATTATTGCTATAATAAACTTCAATATAACTAAAAGAATGCCTGTATATTGTTTGTTATTAAGTTCAAGTAAAAAATAATCCTTTGGTGAGCAAATGTCCTATTTGTCACTTGTCTGGTGAGCAACTATCCGGTGAGCAACTGTCCGGTGAGCAATTGTCCGGTGAGCAACAGTCCGTACCCGGAATCAACCATCTCGTCTTGGCTCAGGCCGTGGTATGTAACTTGAGAGTGTGTAATAATGGTTGGAGTTGGGAAAAGATAAAAGTTCTGCACCTCCCTACCTCCTCCCCTCCCCCCAAGAATGGTGCATTGGAAGCAATGTGAAGAGGTTATGGGGGTTAATAAGAGGTAATTTTAAGTAGTAGTAGTAGTAGTAGTAGTAGTAGTAGTGAAAAAAAGTAAAAAAGTAGTAAAACAATACTAAAAAATAGTAAAAAAAAAGTAGTAGAGAGAGGAGGGGGAGAAGGACATTGGGATTTCTTTAAAACCCGAGGTCTCCGTAAAGTGAATAAGATCATTTGGAATTGGCTAAAATGAAATAATCTTCGAATAAGTCAGAATAACCCAAAGGACCACAAAAGATTTTTTGAGGTCAATACACTTTCCGAACCTTTTTAAAACTTAAAGGTTCCCCCAAGCTAAATAAGGTCGCATGATATCTTATTTTATTTATTATTATTCATATTATAAGTTTTTTTATCATTATTATATTTTTTTCTCGTCCGATCTAGTTATGGACCAAAAGGTCTCCTGTCGGCATGCTCCGCCTTTGTAAACCTTTGTATTAAAACAAAATCCTTAAATCGAGTCGAGTTTGTAAACTTCTTCTCATCATGCCTGAAAAGTAACATGAGATTCTTGTAAATCTTATAGTTATAGTAATAAAAAAAAGTGTTGATCAGACAGGAATTTATGTCTTTTTTATTCACGCTCACGAAGGACTTTGTTTTGAACTCTCTAAGTGCTCAGGGTGCAGATTACCCACCTTTCTATAAGGTCAAGTCGCACAGCGTTGCCAAGGAAACAGAGTGTGAAAGTTGTGTGTCATTTTGACAAATGGAAATAAACTCTACCGCTACGGCAAAGGTTCGAGTCCTTGCGGTGGAACTTATTTCCAGAGTGTGAAAGATATACTCAACAAAATTCCTAGCAAGTGTACCCGAATTCTGAGTAGATAAGCCTGCACTTCCATATAAAAAAACGGATGTATTCCTCTAAGTAACTGAATGTGTGTGTGTGTGTGTGTGTGTGTGTGTGTGTGTGTGTGTGTGTGTGTGTGTGTGTGTGTGTGTGTGTGTGTGTGTGTGTGTGAGTGTGTGAGTGTGTGTGTGAGTGTGTGTGTGTGTGTGTGTGTGTGTGTGTGTGTGTGTGTGTGTGTGTGTGTGTGTGTGTGTGTGTGTGTAGGTTGTGATTCACCTTGGTCTGTGGATCACGTATTGGACTCGTGATCGATAGCTATCCCCCCCCCCGAAGAGAGCTCAGAGCTCATATGACCAATCTATGGGTAATGCTATGACCTTACACGCACACACACCTCAAACTCCCCGCCCACGAGAGTTGGAGTAACGAGTCGAAGCACAGCGATACTGAAACAATTTCAGCCCTGTGCAGGATTCGAACAGGTACCGCCGGTACCGCCGTACTGACAGTCTGGAACTCTACCAACCGCGCTACCTAGTGTGTGAACGTGTGTGTGAGTGTGGCATCACATGACTACGACAGTCGACAAGCGTGGCCTCCAAAGGGAAGCAAATAGTAATACACACACACACATACATATATATACACACACGTATTATATAAAAGTAAAGGATCAATTCGAAATAAAACACATGAGGTGTCTTTTCTTGAATTGGCCAAAAGACAAGTGCTTGTTCTCGAATTGTTATATCTCAGGTGCTTGTTCTTATAATGATACTTTATTCTTTTATTCGCAATTTAGTTATAATTTATTATAGATTAACCTAACCTAAGCTGGCGTAACCTGATTTGGGCCTGACCTTATTTGACCTGACCTGACCTGGACTGGCCCGCATTGATCTGGACTGACCTGACCTTACTTGACCTAACCTAACCTGATCTAACATATCCATCCTAATTTCAAAGCATATGAGATTATATAAGTGAACAATACGATAATTAGATGATCTAAATAATTGTTATGTAGTAAACATTTCCTGGACATCTTAAAATTTAAAAGTTATCTTGTACATAGGTAACAAAGCATAGGTGTTTTTATTGTAGTGTTGAAACCCGGTGCCTAATCTTGAATTGAACAAAACTCAGATGCTTATTCTTGAATTGATTGAATTTAGGTGTCTTATCTTAAACTGATCCAAAGTAAATAGTATAATATATCCCCCACAGGTTACAAGGCAAAGCATAGTTTGGTACCATAATTGTTGTGTACAGGGTGAGACAGGGTACCGGAAGTATTTGTAGGTACCTGGAAGGCTGCGGTGGAAGGCGTATGCTGATGCGGTTGGCGACAGCCTCCATGCGGTCCGCAACAGACCGAGGGTTGGACATAAGAAGAACCGTCTGCGGCGGTTAAGACTTAAAAATTCGAGAAGAGATGTAAGTGGATAGTATGGAAAGGTGCTCGGGTGCTGTATGAGGTTATACAGATTTTTTTTTTTTTTTTTTTTTTTTTCCATTGGCAATCGTCAATTTTAATCTCCAGTATTCAGAGCGAACATTACTAAACAAAATTTTCCGGGCACCAGATGCTTTTTCTAAAGTCTGGTACTTTTTTGGAAGTATTCATGCTCCAAGTGCTGAGAATTTCCGAAGTTTAGAGATTCTCGAACTGAACTCTAGGTACAGGTGAAGGAGAGAAAGAGATATGGAGGAGGAAGCCAACAAGATGGCGGAACAGTAATGGCCGTGAGGAGGAAGGGTGGAAGGGTGGAAGTTCAGGAAAGATGTTAACGATGGGTCGTACGGACATCGTAAAGAGGAGACTGTAGACCGCACCAGGTCAATACTGTGGTGATGGGGAGAGCCTCAAGCGAGACCTACAAACCCACGAAGACGTCTGAGGGTAGCCACGAATGACAACCTTCCGTTGCCAATAACCAGCGCTTCTATCCTTAAAGGACGCCGAAGAAGTGGAGTCATGGAAGTGATGAAGGAGAGATTTAAGGGTTTCCGGAAGAAATTATTAACGGATACTGCTAGCGACATTTTTCCACGGTGTGACGCTGAATCCATCCTCCACTGATGACGATCGTGGGTAACCCCAAGCAGACAATTCTAAGGCTCCCGTGGCCGTGACAAATGTTGAAATGACAAATTTTCAGCGGACATTGACAACTGAAGGGGGGGAAATGTATGTTCAATCCAGTCATATAGTCATGTATATGACCTCAGTTTGTCAAAAGTTTTATGTTAAACGGAGTGTTTCTTTTAGTCAAATATGAAAATATGAAAGCCATTGAAATTATAACACATATTTGGGGCTCTCATTGCTCCCTCTTCGTTCTCTTAAAGCCCTCTTATGGGAGTCTGTTTATGTTGGGATTACAGTTATATAAAAAATCCCACTTCCTCAGTCCCAGTTGCGACGAGGTACATCTAAAGCCTTGCAGCTCTAATAATCAGAGAGAATTCCAAGAGAACCGCGACGTCAATAAACTAATTCGTAAATTGTACCTTGTTCTGCAAGCATGAGAAATGGAACGGTAGAATTCAATGGAGTGTGTAGCAATAACATTGCTTTCAACAGGATGACAGTTATTCCGATGGGGGGGAGGGGGGATGCCAATCATTCCCAGTGTTAATGAACACCTTCTGGCTCTCCTCAAACTTCCTTTCCACCAAACTTTCACCCCCAACACTGGTGCCTTTGTCATGAGTGCGTTCATGCGTTCTGAAAACCCATTTTCAGACACGCACACAAGCACACACGCACACACACACACACACACACACACACACACACACACACACACACACACACACACACACACACACACACACACACACACACACACACACATATATATATATATATATATATATATATATATATATATATATATACATGCACACTCACACACACACACACACATATATATATATGTACACACACACAAACACACACACACACACAAACACATACACACACACACACACGCACATACACATCAGACACAGCTGGAACGATGCATGGATTCAAATGTAAGTTTGATAACTGGAAAATAAGGATATAGAACAAGCTGGAACCATATGTACTTGAAGTTGTGTATAACAAATAGGAAAGTAAAAGAAGGCATCCTTCGATCGTTGCTCGTTTCCTGTGTACTACAATTAGGTAAACGAAGGTAAGTACACACCACCATCTGGTAGAAAATTCGGTTTCAGATTCAGAGCACCTAGTGTTACAAAGCCACTGAGGTTTTACGACAGCAAATGTGAATTATACGTTGCAAGGATAAGAACGTTGGGTTGAGGACTTTTATCTCAACACTTGACTCTTTTGATGAAATGCCACACAGAAAACAGTTGCGAAAATGTAAAAAAAAAAAAAAAAAATCATGGTACTATCAAGTGGTATACGCTGAAGTAGATGAAATATTTCCTATTAAGGAACCAGATCAGATGAAAACAATGGTAAAAGAAAAAATCACTCAAAGATGGGTGACTGGTAGATTACTGTAGGGATCATTGTTAGCACTAGTTATACTCTTGATCTACTGAGTAAACTGCTCACTGGAGATGATAGACAGCTTTTCTGAAAGGCCTTACCATCTTACAATACATTTGTCTTTTGTCAAATTATACCAGAATGCTCTGTCTTTCCTTCCATTGGAAGGCTCTTAAACTCGTTTCCCCACACTTGACTTTGAACTACGAGTATACCTCGTTCTTTTCTTTCTTGAACAGCACTCTGTAAGCATTCCCTCTTTGTACTTGTCGGCATTCATCCTATCCTTCGAAACATGTAAATACAAAATATCTACATAAGTATCTTTGCGGTCAATGACGAGCTACTAGAATAAGGGTGAAAAAATCCCGGCATATTCCTAAACAAGGATCTGGGTAACATATACATAGAAACAAGAATTACTAATTTATTTGAATATCAGCAAGATTTGTGTGATGCTTGTGTGACAATTCATATAAAGAACATGAACAACTAATGAACATGATGAGGAAATGAAAAGAAAGTTGAAAAATCATAAAGGTCTTGGAGTGTCTTCTGTAAAATCCTTGAAGCCAAGAAATTCATCATCAAATCAGTTAATAAAACGAGAACACAGTGGGCAAATATTCAAGAGATTTCTCATAACTTTCATGAAGAAGTTTTTGTATAATCATAAGAACTAAATTCAAGATGCATTTGAGATATTCTATGAAAAAATCTTAATGAAAATCTTTCTGAGAACTTAATATCTTCGACCGAACTTGTAAAACGTGTTAATGAAATACAGCTTTATAGATAAATGAGCAAATAATTAGATAAATAAACAAACAAATAGATAAATAAATAAAAAACAAATAAATAGATAAATAATCAAATAAGTGAAATAAAGGCAGTGAAAATAAGAAAAGCCTAGAACGCCATAAGATATGTTTTGAATATAATTAAACTAACTCAAACTTAAAAAACTAAAATAACTAGGCAGTTGTACGTATGCATGTATGTACGTATATATGTATGTATGTACGTATACATTTATGTATGTATGTATGTATGTATGTATGTATGTATGTATGTATGTATGTATGTATGTATGTATGTATGTATGTATGTATGTATGTATGCACGTATACATGTATGTATGTATGAATGTATGTATGTATGTATGTATGTATGTATGTATGTATGTATGTATGTATGTATGTGTGTATGTATGTATGCATGTACTCTATTTATGTATGTATGTATGTATGTATGTATATATGTATGTACTGTATTTATGTATGTATGTATGTATGTATGTATGTATGTATTTATGTACGTACGTATGTATGTATGTTTGTATGTATGAATGCTGGGAAGCCTTATCTTTTCCCTTTGACTTTAGCCTATACATAAACAAAAAAAAATCTCTTGTCAAATTAATTTTCCTTTATAAAGCAGTTTCTAAGTTAAAGATATATTTTAACACGCACAAACACACAAACATACACACACACGCGTGCGTGCGCGCGCTCGCATTTGGTAGAGTCTCCAACTGTCACTACGGCGGTCCGGGTTCGAATCCTGCCCAGGACTGAAATAATTTCATTATCGCTGCGCTTCGAGTCGTTACTCCAACTCTCATGGGCGGGGGTTGGGTGTGTGTGTGCGTGTAAGGTCATCGTATTACCCATAGATCGGTCATACGAGGTCTGAGCTCTCTTCTGGGAGGGAAATAGCTCTCGATCACAAATCCAACACGTGATCCAAAGACTATGGTGAATACACACACACACACACACACACTTACACACACACACACACACACACAAAAACAGTGTGCGCGTTACTGAAACCTCATGCGAGATAGACTGATTGTAGAATGTTTTAGCTTTACATAGTCCACGTCACCCCTTTCAGCATCTTTCAAACACACCATTAGACCGCGACTTCCTCCCTGTTGTCCCTGTTTCCCTTAATTCAAATGACTAAAATAAAGGGGACACATTTCTTTGTCACCGAAATGTTGGTGTGGAGTCGCAAACGAGATGAAAGTGCAAGAAAATGTTGCACCATCATTTGCAGTCGTTCAGAGGCGGGTGTTCGGATCTTGTTCGTGGTAGAAAGATTCTTGAAGGTGACCCAAGGTCAGGGCAATCTGTCACCGTTATGAGTAAGGCGGAACATCAAGGATCTGTCAGACATGGCGATAGGGCCGTCATGAGGGACTCCTGACGTGCTTAACTGACTTTTGACACTAAAACGTGTAAAGTCCTTGGAGTTCCGGCTTGCATCACCAAACAGAAAATGGGGAGAAGGCCTAGAAATGAGATCCTCTTTCAAGAAGCCACAAAAAAAAAAAAAACTGGAGCAAAATCGAAAAAAAAAAAAATGAAATTCAAGTATTGAGTACTTCGTCCTGGTTGCATTGAGGTTCTTCCTTACAGTGAGAAATTAGTTGGTCTGCCTAATATTCTCAAACAATTCAACATCAACTTGGTTTTCAAAAATAACAATACTATAAAAAGTAAGCTCATTAAAAATTCACCTGAAGTAAATGAGGGTTGTGTTTACTCTATTCCATGCCTTAAATGTAACAAATTTTATATCGGCCAAACTGGTAAAGACTTAAAAACTAGGATAAATCAGCACAAATATAGTGTAAGGAGTGGGCAAAGTTCCAGTGGCCTTTTTATCCATGTAAGAGACCACAACCATCCTATTGACTGGGATAATTCTAATGTAATAATTTCTTGTAGATCTTATCGAATCCAGTCACATTAAGCAAACCTTTGACCATAATATTAATTTAAGTTTAGGATTATATAAACTTGATGATTTTATTATTGATAAAATTGTAAAAAATTCTCCAAGTGTTACTAGGCCGGGGTGACGTAACGTCATGTGACCAAACGTCCTTAAAAGTAAACATACGTCTCAACCTGATTATGAAGCATCTTGTGTGTCCTTCCCATGTTCCTAGCTTGTCTACTACTTTATGTATATATATATATCCACCTATGTCTCTGTAACTGTGTATTCCTTGATAATGTCTTAAATAGACGAAAACGTTCGGACTAAGCTTCTTATTTCCCAGTGTTTTTTTCTGCATATTATTTTCACGTGTGCCTTGTGAATTACTGCAATATTAATAATATATACGGTCAGGAGATTTTCTCTTATACATATTTCATTGCAAGTGACGGTTAATTGCGCATTTATTATTTTCTTAAATGAATTTTCCATATGTCTTACTATGTATATAATTTAATTTGAAAAGAGATTTATGACTTCACTGTAAGTGGTCATGTTTGCTATTTCGCGATTTGGGGTTCAAGACCCTTCTTCAGTAGCTATTACGAATATTCTATTTGGTCAGGATAAGAGTTATTTTGGCGTTATGATTAATTATTTTACTTTATATGCTTAAATTTCTATACTTACTCTTCATTGGGGGAAGTCACCGGCCACCTGTGAGAGGTTACCTGGTAACTCAGGCAGTAATGAAATGTCACGTGCTAGGGGAAGCCTCCGACTTCGTGTTGTGACAAAATGTCCTGTGCTTAGGATTGTGGCTTATTTTCTTTAACCATTTCCAGTCCCCACTCCATTACCCTTGCGTTTGCCTCTCGTACCACACCATTCATGTATATATATATATATATAAATATATATATATATATATATATATATATATCTATATATATATATATATATGCAGAAAGGTCACTAAAAACAACACGTGAGCCACAAATTTTGCTGGTAACCACTAAGGCAATCAGAAGAAAACAGTAATTGCCAAGAGCTTTCGCATTCCCCTGAAGATGTGAATTACACTTAGGAATTACTGTTTTCTTCCGATTTCCTTAGTGATTACCAGCAAAAAAAATATATATATATATATATATATATATATATATATATATATATATATATATATATATAACACAGGAACCCACAGTCGGAGAAAGAATAAACTTCGAATAGAGAATAATCCTATATTTCGGCTATCAACTGTAGCCCTCTTCAGGGCAGTGGACACCTGACATTATCTCACGCGCAGCAATAAATAAGCTCGTGCGGACGTTACATCCTCCCCTCTCCTCACCCCCTCCCTCCTCCGCCACCCCAGTTAGCCCCGCGTCTGAGTGAGGTCAACTGTCCACATCTCTTCTTACTGTAGTTTATAAGTCCCCTCTGTTCTCTATCTTATGTACTTTCCTGAAGAGGGCTACAGTTGATAGCCGAAATATAGGATTATTCTCTATTCGAAGTTTATTCTTTCTCCGACTGTGGGTTCCTGTGTGTTATCTACAAATGTGCTACTACATTTCTATTTAGAACTATATATATATATATATATATACACATATATATTCACACATAAAGACACACGTTACACAGACTGATTGTGCAACCCATTTCAGGTTTTAGTCAGGATTTCCCTTAACCATGTGTTACTTGATTGCTCACAATAGAAAATGTAGACAAATCTGCGCGAATGAAATTATATCAAAAGATGTGTTTGCAAATGCAAAATATCACGTGACCGATTCAGTTGCCCACTGGGGTACATAGTGCACACATTCCTATACCTTTCATTGAGGTTTCTTCAACTTATCTCAACTTGATATATTATGAGGAAATACCCACTCCATTAGTACATCCATTAGTAACATCCAACCTACTACACACATTCACCCACTTCATATTTTGATCTAAGAATTAGGGAGGACGTGGAACAAGGAGCACTTCAAAGACGCCTCCAGAGGATATGATTGAGGTTAACATCAAAGCGTTAAGGTGGTACGGTATATTTTAGCCTAGCCGTATGAAGATGATGTAACGTTGATCGAGTACTTCCTCTGCATGAGGGTGAATCCTTTTTTACCGTCGAGGAAGGCCGTAAGGTTCAGTCACGTCTACTTAGCGTGCTGGAAAAAGCCCTTCCAGCTCTCGATGACAGGAGGAATGGTCTCGAGTTTGAGACGGGGCGGATGTGGGTTAGGGGTGAGAAGATCATGGGGATGAGGCGGCGGGGGTGGGGGTGGGAGTTTTTTTTTCGGTGGATGGGAGTTGGAGAGGAACTGTGTGTATCCAGAGCGGAAAATTCAATATACTCGTACATTCAAATGGAGCAGTCGAATGTGCCTCAAAAGTATACGTAACAAAAGCCTTTTCTTCTTATAAAGAAGATACTTAAACCATATATATATATATATATATATATATATATATATATGTATATATATACATATACATATATATATATATATATATATATATATATATATATATATGTATGTATGTGTGTGTGTGTGTGTGTGAGTGTATACATATACATATACATATATATATATATATATATATATATATATATATATATATATATATATATATATATATATATATATATAATGCTCCGGACCATCGCGGGGGATTTATTAGCTTAGTAAGACAAGCCAACGTTTTAATTCTAGAACACAAAAGAAAACCAATTAACAATGAAACCCCCAAGAGCGACCTTTTCCTAGTGTCCGATAAAGTGAACCCGGAGAGCAGTGATTCCAACCGGTGAGCTACGGCACCAAAGAGTGCCGCGAGATCAACCGTGGGTGCCGCCAAAATTCAGAGCAAAAATCATTTTCGTATTACCGACTCTCTCTGTCATCCATTTTTGTTCATTAAAGCAGCATCAGTGTACAGATGATTATTTTCATGTTATCCAGGGACAAAATTTTGGTACACTGATGTTGAATCAACAAAATACTGACAAACTAGAATTTAGATTTTTTAATAAAGGTGCCGGGGACTTCTAAAAGGCTTGGCGAGGGTACCTCAAACCAGAAAATGTTGGGAATCACTGCCATAGAGCATATAGACCATTTAAATTTTCTTTATCCATTCTGAAGTTCCTTTTTGAACAAAACGTTAGATTGATTAGGATTCCGTGACATCTCCTGTACTTATGTTCTCTATCATAAAGTTATATATGCATATTATATATATATATATATCTGTGTACAATACATATGTATATATATATATATATATATATATATATGTACAATACACATGTATATATATATATATATATATATACACATATATATGTATATATATACATATATATATATATACCTACATACACACACATATATATATATATATATATATATATATACATATATATACATATATGTATATGTATATATATACATATATATATATACATATACATATATATATACATATATATATATATACATATGCATATATATATACATATGTATATATATATACATATATATATATATATATACATATATATATATATGTGTATGTATGTATATATAAATATATATATATATGTATGTATATATATACAGGGTGACAGTAAAACAGGAGCTTTTGAAATGCGTAGTGGCAGCCATTTTCATCTCACAGGTTACGTTAATAAGCAGAACTATCGTTAGTGACAGAGAACAACCCTAAAGAAGTTTACGAACGCCCTTTACACGTCAGCAAGTTGACAGTATGGTATGTTATTTCGTTACACGGGGACATCGGACCTCACTTTTTCGAAAATGAACAGAGGAGCACAGTGACTGTCACTTCGGATCGGTATGTTGAGATGTTGCAATCTTTTGTCGCACCTGCATTGACCAATTTTCCACAACTTCACGAAACATGGCTTCAACAGGATGGTGCGACATCACACACTACGAGGCAATCAATGGCAGCTGTGAGAGAATTGTTCGGTAACCGTGTCATCTCAAGATTCAGTGACATTCCCTGACCCCCCAAGATCACCGGATTTGTCCGTTTGTGGTATTTTCTTGTGGGGCTACCTGAAGAGTCGGGTCTACAAGACTCGACCAAGGACAATGGATGAACTGAAACAAACAATTCACGACGAATTTCTTGGTATCTCAGCCGAGATGTTGCAGCGAGCAATGGGGAACCTCAACAGCAGATTGGAAGAATGCATACGTACAGGAGGACGCTATCTACAGGACGTAATTTTCAAATATTGTTAATTTGGATTATTGTCTCTTAAAAGGCAAGTTGTAGCGGTTCAACTGCTGTCAATATTATTTTTATTTCTTCTATTTTTTTCTTCTTCAAAATTTCCCGTTTTTCTGTGTCGCCCTGTATATATATATATATATATATATATATATATATATATATATATATATATATATATATATATATATATATATATATATATATATATAGTATACGCGTAATGCATTTCATATCCAAATTGTGTGTGTGTCCTCTTGAGTAACCACTGGTCAACTAATATAATACAAAAATCATATCTATCCCTAATATCAATAATTGTAGACCCCCAGTCTCACAGCAGCAGACAACAGTCCTCGCCCCTTCCCATAGATCCTGAGACAAAACTTTGGACTGTTGTTTGTGTTGTACACGTGTTTCGTTTTTTCTTTTTTTTTACACTGGCTAGCAGGAGGAAGAGGAAGAGAAAGAGAAGAGAGAGAAGGATGGGGGCAGGAGGGGGAGTGTAGGAATATCAAGGGGCTAAATACCAGACTCTTGGGGCTGCACATCCTAACAAAGGTGAGGGTTATCAAGGGGACTGAAGATGTGTAGTGAAGAGACGTCACTCCGACGTCCATTTTGCAGGATCATCCCTTATATCTATCGCTGGACCCACTGTTTGAATATCTACATGATCTTATTTAAGAGAATTTACGGAACAAAGTTATCAATTTTCATATTCTACCCAAAACAATACCAACCGAACTCAGAATCTCTATATGTCTGTGTACTCACACGTTTATAAGGTGTATGAGAAGTAACTGATGCTGGATTTATAAGCACATCTTTAATATATTTACTCCATTATAACTTTCTCTGGAACCACATTTATTCATTACATTTTTTTTTTTTTTACTTACAGCCTCTGTACTTTTCTTCTTTTGCAGTTTGAAGTTTGGATTTTAAGTAGTGACAGATTAATGTGATAATTCTCATGAGCTCTAGTAGTATCACTCTCATATATTTCTAGTCATTATTAGAAAGTAACACGACTATGGGCAGTCTTATTTAATGTGTCCAATGCAACCCTTAAGAAATGCGTTTATTTTCATAGTTTTCATAAGCAAAAGGCTGCAGAGTTGACATGAACATAGTTCTTTCCCAAAGGATTCATCCCTCGAGGTCGGAACCATTGAGCTAATCTAATCAAATCTAACCTAACTCGACCTAACCCAAACTAACCTAAACTAAGCTTGTTTGATGTACTATCAAAAATCATCATGGAACGTGAAACGTTTAGACAGCAACCACGACTTCAAAAAAGAAAACGGAAAGAGAAGAGAAAAACGGCGTCACCCCTAAAGTGCATTGGCGAAAGGACTCAAAGTTTGCGAAAGAATCCTGTTCCCGCGGCGGCGAGTCGTACGTGCTGCTGTTTATATGCGTCACCGTCCTTCCACTAGGCGACTTCCTTCTCTCCTCCCTCTCCATCACCACCAGCTCTCCTTCCCTACTATTCCCGCCATCACAACCATCACTTAGAACTTCACGCCCGCCATTGCCTCCCACCCCAACCACCACTTAGCCGCCCTAACAAGCTGCCTCAGACCAATTTGAAATCTGTTACAAGGAGACCACCCGCATCCCTCGCCCGACGCAAGCAACAATCACGCACAGGCAACTAGCAGTTGCGGGTTGGGAACGAAGCTGGTTTGGTTAAAGAAGGAGGTTAGGGAATTAGAAGGGCAATACTGTGTCATTGGTCGAACTCTGCCTTGTTAGGAGGTCGTCAGGTCGGTCACTTCCTGGATGACGGGGGAGGGGACGGGAGGAGGGGGGAAGAGGGTGGGAGGTTTGAAAGCAAAGGGAAGTGGATTCTTGTGAGCTCTCAACTTGTTTCATGTATCATTAGGTTTTATATTTTATTTTATTATTCTATCTTGTCTCGTTTCATTTTGTATTTCTCCATCCTATCTTTATTTCTTTTTTATTTTCATATTCATCATCTTTATTTCGTTGCACGTCATTTAATTGTATTTTGTTTGGTTTGGTTTTATTATATTTTATTTGTTTTTATGTTGCTTTGCTCATGTGATTTCATTATACATGACTTTATCTTATCTGATTAAATTACATTACATTCAACTCTGTTGTTTTCTATTTTATTTTGTCATTCTATGTTATCTTACTTGGTGTACTGTAAATCTATGGGCCAAATATAGATACTAGTTCCTACATATCCCGATTCCTATATCTGTAAATTCTCTATTCTCTTACATTACAAAGGATTACAAAGGCGGAGGTTGCCGACAGGAGACCTTTTGGTCCATAACTAGGTCGGATGCGAAATATATATATATATATAATAATGGTAAATAACTAGAAAAATAAATACACTAAACCCTTTCTTTCACCCTCTCCTCAGTACTAATCATCTATTTTTACGTGTCCCTCCATACCAGTGGTTCCTAGAACTTTTTTTCAGTTTTACAACTATACGTACTAAGTTAACCTTAATCCTAAGGCCGGGTATCGCAATGTTTTCTTGATTTTATTTTATTTTATTTTATTTTTCTTTGTGTGTCACCCCTTCATTACCCCCGAAAATTTGTTACCTCCCCCCCCCCCGGGGGTGATTTACCCACAGTTTGGGAACCCCTGCTCTATACTGCCTTACCTCACTCTTAACTCAGATGTTTCACCTTTTCTCACCATGTCTGTTCTCATTACTCTGCTCATGTTTTTCTCTACGGTACGGTACTTGCCATATACACTTCCGCTATCTGTCTTTGGCACTATATCAATTTTTCTCTCACCTTGCACATTCCTTATTTCTATTTATTCATTTGTGTGTGTGTGTGTGTGTGTATGTGTGTGTGTGTGTGTGTGTGTGTGTGTGTGTGTGTGTGTGTGTGTGTGTGTGTGTGTGTGTGTGTGTGTGTGTGTGTGTGTGTGTGTGTGTGTGTGTGTGTGTGTGTGTGCATATGTATTTATTGATATGCAGATAAACACTGGTAACATGTGTTAAGTTATACATGAGTGACCACTGGGAAACGAACATTGAAATAATCAAAGCGCTTTCGTGTATCTCCAGGGGTAGAGAGAGACACAGCAGCGCATAAATAATCAAGCGGAAGGAGAGAAAGGGCGCAGAAGGCCTGTTTATAGCACACTGTACATACACTAAAAACCCAATGTTGATTGGATTCAGGAAAAGAAAGGAAATAACGATTTCCATATATCTCGATCACTGGCTGTGATCCTCTTCAGCGGAATATGCATTCCGCTGAAAAGGAAGAAACGAAAGGGCGCAGAAGGCCTGTTTACAGCACACTGTATATACACTAAAAACCCACTCTTGATTGGATTCAAGAAAAGAAAGGAAATAACGATTTCCATATATTTCGATCACTGGCTGTGATCCTCTTCAGCGGAATACGTATTCCGCTGAAAAGGATGACAGCCAGTAATCGAAATATACGGAAATCGTTATTTCCTTTCTTTTCTTGAATCCAATCAACAGTGGGTTTTAAGTATATTTACTAATGTGTTACGACATTACTTGGCAGTGACACTGTATATACGTGTCAGCGTCCCCCTGTACCTTCCCCAAGACTTGTGGCACTCCTTAGTATGTACTTCTTTGTCTCTCTCTCTGTGTACTTTACTTATGAAGATAAGACCATATAGAAAATACTTGCTTCGTTTCTTTCCTAGCAGTCACTCTTGTTATGTTTAATAAGATATATATATACATACATAAGAGAATGTCAATGTCGATTCCGGCGACAACCATAAGCAAGTAGGCACATACATATGTATATGTATTCATATATTTATGCATATATATCTATATACCGAAAGCGTTTTCTCCCTTATAAGGCGGGTAGCCAAGTCAGAGGCACGTGCCTATTGCCCATCTCAGCTCCTCATGGATGACGGGTCACCCCTGCATCCGCCAACTACCCTGGGTTAAACGCAGTGCAGCAAGACGTACTACATCCACAGCAAGGCCGCTTCACTTAGTCGGCGAACCCCCCTCTCCGTCCCCTCATGCAGAAAAAGATGCTGTAATGGTTATAATTTATTTTATATCATTTGTTTTTGTTTTGTTATCATTTGTCTGTTTGATTTTCATTTATTATTAGTTATATGTCAATTTATTATTATTTACTATTTACATGTTTGTTTATCATTTAACTATACCTATGCATTTATTTATGTATTTTATTTGTTATTTACATTATTATAGTTTTTATTTATTATTATGATTTTTTTCGCATCCGACCTAGATATGGACCAAAAGGTCTCCTGTCGGCATGCTCCGCCTTTGTAATCCTTTGTAATCTTTGAAATCCCTTCGAGTTGTGTCAAAATATAATTCACACATAAGTACTCTCTAGCCCCTCATCCCCCATCCCTCCCTTCCTTTCATAACAGTATCATCCATACACAGTCATTCTCCACTTAGCCCTATCCTCTGCCTCTCCCTTCCTTGCTCAACAGACATTCTCATATTTCTCAGCGTCTCCTTCACCCCATCCATCCATCTCATCCTCAGTCGTGTCCTCAAGTTCACTCCTTTCACCTCTACCTTCCACACCTCTTTTACTAATCTTTCATCACTCATACATACATATGTACACACATACACACACACACACACACATATGTATATATGTATATATATATATATATACATATATATATATATATATATATATATCAAATAAATCATTCAGAGTCCACTGCTGAACAAAGGCCTCCTTCATAGCATTCCATGATTCACACGACCGCGCCAACCTCTGCCACACCACTCCCGCAAACTTCTCAATCTCATCACTCCACCTTCTCTCTAGTCTCCCTTTTTCACGCTTCCCATCTCGCGGCGTCCACTCAGTAACACACTTGCTCCATCACTCATCAGTCGTTTGTACTAACTGCCCAATTCTACTTCCTCTCTTTTACAGCCTCCATAATATTTTTCACTCTAGTCTGCTCTCTCACCCATCTTGCTCTCTTTCGGTCTCTCAGCGTTATCCCCATCCTTGATCTCTCCATTCTCCTCTGTGCAGTCCCCAGCTTTGTTTCCATCGCCTTCGTCAGTTTCACACCTGTAGATTATTGCTGGCAGAATGCACCGATTGCAAACTTTACGTTTCAAACATAAAGGTAGACTGCATCTCAGATTTTTATTATATTTACCAAACATTTTCCAGCCAATTGTAATACGTCTTTTCATTTCATTATCATGATCTTTCCTCACTTTCACCATCTGACCTAAGTAATTATACTCTTCACCTTCTTTAAGACTCTCACCATCGATTATAATCTCTTTACTTTGAACTTTCGTGTTGATCATTACTTTGGTTTTACTCATTCATTTTTAAACCTACTTTGAGACTTTCCTTGTTCAGATCACTCAGCATATCTTGCAAGTCTTCTGCTCTTTCTGAAATAAGAATAATGTCATCCGCAAATCTTAGGTGGTTCAAATATTCACCATTAATCTTCAAATCTTTCTCTTTCCAACTCAACCTTCTGAAAATCTC
>NC_134799.1:57267198-57269698 GCF_046742065.1 Oratosquilla oratoria
TCAGTCAACTAAATGAAAAGAGCAAAGGGCACTGAATCAAAAATATGGTCATAAAGAAGAGCAAGTTAAAAAAATAAATAAATAAATAAAAGGATGGGGTGGGGGGTGGGAGTGGGGGGAGGCCTTTCGCTATCATAAAAATCTGGTCCAAAATTGTCTTTTCTAATATCAGGTATTTTACGCCCCGATAATCAACACTTCCGTCCGCCAAATCTGAAATTTCAATTAAGACAAGCGTCAAAAGCTTCTTTCAGTTCTCATTAATAACTTTTACATTAATATCTCTGACAGGAAGGATTGGGTGCAACACTCTACCCTCCATACACAACCTCCACCTCTCCACCCCTCCACTACCACCAACCATAACCCATGATTCCCTTCCATGTCATCTGCGGGTCGGAGGTCCTCATTTGGGGAATCAGCCCGGATGGGCTGGTATTCGGTCAGAGCGCGCGCGTCTCAAGCGGTGCTATGTCCGGGAAAACAGACTCTGTCCGGATAAAGAATCCGGTACAAGGAACGCGGACCTCTAGACCTTTCCTGACCGAAACTACTAAGAACTCGGAAACTGAATATGGTGTTTCACTGGAGCAGCTTCAGTAAAGACATGAAGATAGATCCAAAAAAATAAGCACTAATGCATACTGATTCCTTATTAGCTGAGAGGAATTCGTGGATGGATTATTTTGTTTTGACAAAGTGATAAAAGTGGAATCGAATTTACCTCAGCTCCAACGCGCTGGCCGAGCGGGTTGGAGCGTCGCTACCTGCGGCAGAGATCGAGATGAAGACGGCTCTAACCCTGTCGCCAGGGAGTTGGACCAAGGGTATGGTTAATTAAATTCCACGCTACAAAGTCCTCTGTAAAGGGCACCGTACTAGCCTCCTGATTAGGGGAGTTCGGGACGATAAACCGAATCATATATATATATATATATATATATATATGTCATCAATAGATATACATTACATATATATATATATATATATATATATATATATATAAATACATATGTATATATATACATATAAATATATATACACATATAAATATTATATATATATAAATATATATATATATGTGTATATATATATATATGTATATATATATATGTATATACTGTATATATCTATATTATATATATACATTATATATATATGTGTGTGTGTGTGTGTGTGTGTGTGTGTGTGTGTGTGTGTGTGTGTGTGTGTGTGTGTGTGTGTGTGTGTGTGTGTGTGTGTGTGTGTGTGTGTGTGTGTGTGTGTGTGTGTGTGTGTGTGTGTGTGAGTGTGTGTGTATATGTGCGTGTGTGTATGTGTGTGTATCGACACCACCCACTGTAGAAGATGCATACGTATCGATCCAGCTCCTAGTCAGGCGTCTACCCTCATCTCTCTCCCTCAGAGTGTCGGCTAATTCATCATGGCGTACATAGCAGACGACATGTGCAATTACGATAATTATATTCTTATCGACATCATTATCGCCGCTGGTGACCGCCACGACGGCAAGGATCGCCGCAGGACGGGAGACGAAATGATTCACGTCCCACCTAGACTCAAGGAGTTCCTTTACACCTGCGTTATCAGCGCGAGCCATCATATATCCGGGCATCGCGGCCGCAAATATTGATTAACTGGTTTTCGGTAAAGAGGAGAAGGAGGAGGAGGAAGACGGATAAAGAGTGGGGGAGATTGTTTCCTTTTGTATCATGGTATGTCCTACGGAAAGATGACGCCTCACCTTGCTACCGACTGCGCCAAATGGCTAGAACACGTGTCTGATAAATCGCTGCCCTCAGCCCCACTGGATACGAGAAAAGGGAAGAAAACCCCGGCCAGGAAACCTCGGCACGATTCTGTGCCGGGGTATGTACGGTTACAAGCGCGCGGAACGGGTCGGTAGCAGTAGCGCGACTGGCCGCGGCTCAGGCCGGGCGACGGGCGACGGGGGTCCGTGTCCACTCACGACAACGGCGCGCCGTGGTGAGCTTCGAAGAAGCGGGGATTCTTCGTGAAGCCTCGATTTATTGAGAAAAGAGTGGCAGCCTATCAGGCTTTGTTGTGGCTAACGAAAGACAATTTTATTCACGTCAGAAAAAAAAGAACACTCCCGAACGAGTCAAAATTAAATATGTGATTTCAGACTCACAATTACAGATAACAAAGAAAAATATATAAAAATATATAAAATATTCATTGTATAAGAAAACACAGCCAATGTACAAAAGAAACAACTACGTAGTTTATGATCAATAGCCATAGACACAAATTTTATATATATACATATATATATATATATGTATGTATATATATATATACATATATGTATATGTATATATATATACATCTATATATATATATATATATATATTACATGTATATAAATACATACATATATATATATCTAAATATATAAATATATATATATATATACATATATATATATATATATATATACATATATATATAAAAGTATATATATATATATATATATATA
>NC_134799.1:57274698-57297198 GCF_046742065.1 Oratosquilla oratoria
CGAATACACAGCCACCTCTTGTAACCACTCCACTCCCCTCCTATCTTCTAACTTTTACCCTGGCATTGTATATAAAATCTTCAACATATCACTGCTTCCGCTCATCCTAACTTATCTCCTAAATACTTCCCTCCATTTGTACCTCTCATTGGTAGTTTAATTCTACTGGTCCACTTCCTTACTCTTCATTCGCTTCCATCCCGACCCCGCCACTGCGCCCCATCCCATTTTCTATCCACACATTCTCCAGGCTCCGCCACCAACCTCTCCTCGTTAGCTCCCCCTCCACCTTCCTGTTCCTCTATTCCTACTCACCCCTCCCAACCCATTCCATCTCCATCTCCTCCCCTAACTGCTGCCCTCCTGGCTTAATCAAGTTGCCCATGTCTTAATGAGCTTGTCCTTCGCTTAACTGACAATTTTATTCAACCAGAAAGGTTATTAAACCGACAACATATTTAACCGACAGCGTGTTCAGTTTAGTTCTGACTTTGAGTAAACCGAAACGACGAACGAAACGCCTCCGAAGTGAGTTCGAAGGTCTCCATGTCGCTGCCAAAGAGTCTTGAGGAAAAAAATCGAAGAGCTCTTTGAAATGTAAAATTTGGTGAAATGTCTTCGATAGATTCTTCTTCACAAGAAAACACGTTTTACTGTAAGGTAAATCGACAATAAATGTTGTATTTGTAATACAAAATATTCTGGATGTTTCAAGACTGGTGCCTCTGATCTGTGACATCATCAAAAAATGACACCATTCCTTTATCCTGGACATCAGTGACAACAGTAAGAAACATCTTGGAAACAGTTCATCATACTTAAAGTGTGATAAAAACCAACAACGAATTGACATATTCTCTGTTGTTTTACCTTGAGGTGACGGTGATGCATAGCTTTCTTCGTCCGAAAAGTGATGTCTCGATCTGCAGAACGAAAGACCAACTTAGAACAAAAGACCAATTTGGGGATTTTGTTCTCGCTAACGCCAGAGTTCTTGTTTTCATTGACATCTTCAGACACAGAGTGATCTTAAAACAGAAGTGGGATTAAGTCATCTAGATTAAGTGATTCTAGATTTACTATATACTCGTAGAAGTACCGGTGATCTACATACCCGATTGTTCTTCACCCAGCTGGTTTTCCAATCCACTCTCAATACAACCTGCTAATCCACCTGGCTCCTTCACTCCACCAAACTCCTACATGATTCCTCCTTCCACTCTTCCACCTACTCCTGCTTCTTTGAATCTAAATTGATACCTTCCACCGTAGTTTAAACAACAGAGTGGACGTTTAGATCATAACTCGGCCGAAGCCGAGGCTGTTAAACATCCTCATAACTCAATGAATTATTCGTTACTTTATTGTTCAACAACTTACTTAATGACATACGTATTAGGCGACTTGCAACACGACGATCGGCAAGGTTCTAAATTGACACAGAACTAGGCAGTAATACAACCAATCGACATAACATATTGAATTGACGACTCTGTGGTGGTCTTCGCATCTTCAAAGAGCTCGACTTCGACAACTCGATCGGTCCAACATAATCAACTGCCGATTTTACTGCTCGGCTCGACCACCGAGTTGTCTGATCGACATCATTACCGACCAAATCGACCAATCTGTAGGGTTGTTCTAAGTTAGCTTAACCGGAAAGGTGAAGGGAGTGGGGGGGGAGAGGAGGGGGTGTTAAATTATGAAGAATTTCCTTTATCCGTGCACACGCATTTACTATGTAGGTGACGTGCGCGCGCATACAGGTACTGTGTAGCTACCGTACTTTGTGCTACTGTATGTGTATAGACACGTATCGCATTCATGTATATATAAATGCCACGAATATACTTATTATTTCTGAACGCAGGGGCAGAGGTTCGGCTAGCAAGGATCTTTTGTAAGACAAGTTTAGTGTATAATTGGTCTTTGCTGCTAACGAAAACGAAAAGAGGGCGTGTGTACATTAACGATACACGTTTTAAATACTTGTTCACCAAGAGTGTTTAACTGCGTGTCCGTATGGGTAGAAATTTACGTGGAGAGGAAAAGTGTGTGATTTATTTGCATTTTTTAATTTCTTTTCATGAGAAGTGTCTGCCTTTAGAGAGAGAGAGAGAGAGAGAGAGAGAGAGAGAGAGAGAGAGAGAGAGAGAGAGAGAGAGAGAGAGAGAGAGAGAGAGAGAGAGAGAGAGAGAGAGTGTGTGTGTGTGTGTGTGTGTGTGTGTGTGTGTGTGTGTGTGTGTGTGTGTGTGTGTGTGTGTGTGTGTGTGTGTGTGTGTGTGTGTGTGTGTGTGTGTGTGTGTGTGTGTGTGTGTGTGTGTGTGTGTGTGTGTGTGTGTGTGTGTGTGTGTTTGTGTGTGTGTGTGTTTGTGTGCGTTATCGCGCGACAATAATAAACTTCTAAGAAACCTGGTTCGCCATGTCTACCTTGAACTTCTTCCGAAGGAAATGCTCATCTCAGGGAAGCTGGATACAAGGTCCTCTTGCCAAGCCTCACTAACTCTTTCAGTTCTTTCTGAACCATAAGAAAATGATAAATCACAGCTTCTGTGGCAGTAATCTTTAATGTTGTTACTCAAATCGGAAGAACCGTTGAATTAAGATAAACACTCTCCAAGAAATACTGTAGACTTGCTGCTTGCTGGACTAACTTCTAACCGTAACATAGCTTAGACACGCTTTCTTCCCTGTTTCTTTGGCTCCACTTTCTTTGTGGCCCCATATATATATATATATATATATATATATATATATATATATATATATATATATATATATATATATATATATATATATATATATATATATATATACATATTCTGCATGGTCCTCTGTGTAGCGTTCCTTCACGGTGGCCTTCTTGGCCTTCCTGTGGCCACGCCCGTCACACATACCAACCCTTCATGTTAATTGATTCCGATGGGACCATGCCACTTCCTATGTTATCGTATATATATTTTCATTAACCACAACCCACTTTAATTCTAAGCCATCAACATCGGAAGAACCATGGAAGCACATGCAGAAACTGAATATATGTGTGTGTGTGTGTGTGTGTGTGTGTGTGTGTGTGTGTGTGTGTGTGTGTGTGTGTGTGTGTGTGTGTGTGTGTGTGTGTGTGTGTGTGTGTGTGTGTGTGTGTGCGTGCGTGTATGGGCGTGTGTGTATGTGTGTGTGTGTGTGCCTGTGTATGTGTGTCAGTTTTTTTTTGTAAATGATTCGGTTACCCATTTGTCTTCCCTGTACTGAGGGATGACTCATTATTTGTCCTCGACAACGTGGATCATGCCCTTTTCCGTTCCATTGCAATCAAAACACTATGACACACGTCATGTTCAGGGTTTCTTTCCATACTAGAAGTTATTATCAAATGCAAATTAGATTCTAACCCTCCCTCGTCGTCACTGATAGCTTCGTTCGTTCGCATGTTCACAAGAGTCTTGATCGTTTCTTGGTGGCGACTGTTGGGGGAGGGCCGAGGTCCCACAGGGCGCTCACATCGCCCCCTTGCGCAATGTCGACTTCACAAGTCGATTCCCCAGTGCCAAGTCGACATGTCCTCGGTGTCAAGTCGACACCACCACGCTCTCTGTTGTCAGTATATTTTCGCGCACGTCGGAGACGTGTGAGGACTCATAAACATCACGAGGTAGTCAGACGACATGGTCAGCGGTGTTTCGGGGAGTTATGTGCTGCTATTGGGTGGTGGCGCTTTTGTTAAGTTCCTTGAGGCGGTGGCTGGGTTTCTTTATGCTGTGGGGATGGTGCTACATTCATCCGCAGCATCCCAAGCTGGCTTAGCTATGATCGTCGTCCTCGTCGTCTTCGTTGTCGGACAAGGCAACAGTGATTTTTGTTGTTAACGACGAACACCAATTGTTTGGAGTCGTCGTCACGGAGCAGTTGGATGGTTGGGTTTCGGTTGACACGCGCTGTTAATAGGTGCAATATCTGTAGTGCGCAGTGAATGGCGGTGCTTTGGAATAGGTGGTGTGGATTACCTTGCATGAAAGTGATCAACTGAGAGAAATGATCGAAAAGATCGTTCTGCTTCATTGCAAGATACTATATTGCAGTGGATTTTGGCAGAGTAGTAGGGTGACATCAGTCTCACCTACATAGACATAAGGGAGAGGGGGAGTGATAGGAGAGGAATGGGACGGGTAGTGATAGGAAGGGGTAGAGGAGAGGAGGGTGAGAAGAAAGGTTTCTTGTTGCCGGATTGTATAACAAAAGACGGTGTGGGTTTGACGTTGGATGACTTCTGGTGGGCCTCGTTGGAAGACTGGTCTAATCTGACAATGAAACGCTTTCAACAAATTGTGCATCGTTGACTTGTGGTGTTGATGTAACTACAGGTAGTTCGTATGGACTGTAAATGAAACGCTTGCAAAAAATTGTGAATCGTTGACTTGTGGTGTTGATGTAACTACAGGTAGTTCGTATGGACTGTAAATGAAACGCTTGCAACAAATTGTGAATTGTTGACTTGTGGTGTTGATGTAACTACAGGTAGTTCTTATGGACTGTAGTTTACCAGCGTTTCTATGTAACTGTAGATTAGACGACGTCTAACGAATATCTATTCTAGTTTAGGCCCGACGGCTTTATTCAATTGGGCAACGGTCCCTAGACAAGCCTAATTTAACTATCAAGTAAACTTATCTTTTAAGCAATAAACACATAGTTTTATTTCTAAATTGTTGTTTTCCTAAATTGGGGTTTTTCTAGAATTTGGGGCTTTTTTCCGCCTGGGTTTTTTCAAGGAGGGGCTTTTTTCCGTCAGGGAATTTCCTAAGTGGGGCTTTTTTTCAGTGGGGGCTTTTTTCCTAGGCATTTTTGAGGGTTTTTTTTCCGTTGGGGCTTTTTTCCGGTGGGGCTTTTTCCGAACCCCCATTTAACTGAGGGATCCTCCTTGACAAACATCATCTCAATAACAAGACTGTCCTGTCTTCAACCCGTTGGTGTACAGTGGTGTTTCTCTAAAATTAATAAAAACGTTAACCAGAGCAAAATTTCACATGAGGGTACTGTGGTTTAATAAGAATGTCGTCGACAACTACCTTAGTAAATAGAATTATCTTGCGCAAGCCAAAAACAAATTGCAAAGGTCGTCAAAGCGACTTGTAAGTAACAGCGATAGAACTTTCAACGGCTTCTGAGTCGCATTGAATGAACTAGCATGGTTGTCTGAGATGTAATGGGTTAAGATAGTTTTAACTATTTGACCACGGAAGGGTTTATTTTCATACCCAGTTGAATAAAATCGGCTGTTGACAGTAGGAACAAAACTATAAGTCTTAAAACGAGAGGAAAAGAGATTAATTGAGATAGGTTTAACCATCACACCAAGGACGGGATTTTCCTTTGCTGAAAAGAATTACCAACCGGACACTAAAGACAAAGAACTCATGAAAAACTGAAGAAAAAAAATATCAAAAAAAATTCAGAGTTCCCGCGTAGGTTGAAAAGAATAATCTCAAGAATATTTACGCAGTGTCATATATACATACATACATACATACATATACCAAAGGCTTTTTCCCCCTACACGGGGGGTAGCCAAAAAGAAAAAGGCATAGAAACCACTCCCACCCATTCCATTTCCTTGGAAAACTCCCAGACCCTCTTATGCCTTTTTTTATTTTTTATTTTTTTTTTTTATAGGAATGTCCCCTTTTGGGGCTACAGGTAGCAGGACTCCTAATCCCATCCCCCGTCCCGAAGAATGTCACTCTGTGAAAAAAGTGGTTGAGGTGTAGGTAGTCCCCCTTTCACGAAAGTAAGGTGAGGTTGGGAAGGGCGGACAACTCGTAACGGGTGGCGAGAAGGTGGGTGGCACAAGTCCTCCCCTTGCCAGCCGGACCTCGCCTACCCAGTAGTGCAGGGGCACAATGGGGAGCACATTGGCGCCTCTGCATTCATACATTGGCCTCCTTCATGGCCTCGCATGCACAAGGAGGTATACAAGCACACACGCATGCATACAACTAGAAGAAAAAATGTCGGAGCGTCTGCTCGACTGTCAAATATCCGTCTGGATGGACATCTTACCCACGTCTAAACATATATATATATGTATATATATACACAAATATATATATACATATATATATATGTATATTTATATACATATATATATATGTATATTTATATATATATATATATATATATATATATATATATATATATATATATTCATGTAAGTGAACAAATAAATAAAAACGTGAAGAGTTTTTCACCAGGATGCACTTGGCTGCGACAAGAGCCACCACCTTTGCCCTATGTGCTCGTAGTGAAACCAGTCACCAGTAGCTGCTGGACTCGGACCCAGATCCAGGCCTTGTCAATCGAGATTGGAAGCATTGCACCACAATGGTGCGCATGGCAGCACAATTTCTGGAAATTTCCACTAAATTGGATGGTCAGGAACTAGCAAACGAAGACCTCAATTTCTACAATACACGAAAAAAGAGTGAGCCTAGACAACATGAAATTAAAGTTTATTATGGATTTCAGACTATGAATAAAAACAGGCCTATTTGCTGTCACAAATCAATAATGAAAAGGGATTATTTTAGCGTCACTAATTGCTAATGATAAAAAAGCTCATGTTCAGCGCGTCACAGCATATGTACACGACAGAGGGTCTTGGGTTGTTATTAAGAGTATAAGCGAAGCGTCACATTTGTACTCTATGTACGACATGACGTCATATCGCTCGGAAGAAATTATTCTCTCTCTCTCTCTCTCTCTCTCTCTCTCTCTCTCTCTCTCTCTCTCTCTCTCTCTCTCTCTCTCTCTCTCTCTCTTAAACTAAATATTTTTGATTACTAGACTCAACTCTGTAAACTCTCTCTCCCTCCCCCTCCTCCCCCTATCACCCATCACTCCCCCTCTCCCCTCCCCTCCCCCCTCAGAACCGGACACGAGTTCCCCACCCTTTGAGTCCCCAGGAACATTTCCGACATATGCGCACAGTGTCAATTGCAGGGCGACAGAGCGTTCAATTTATATCGCTCCATCCTGCCTCCTCTCCACAAATCACTCCCAATGTATTATTTGATATCGAGAGAAAAAAATTCTTAATTATTATTTTGGTTCCGTAAATCACACGTCCACACTCCGAAAATTGATTCTCAAATTATTATTTTCTGCCAATAAATTACAATGCTTTTTCGGTTAAGTGAGTTTGAAATGAGTCTTTAGGGGTACACACATTGCTCTCGCGCCCCAACACAGACGCTGTCGAGGTGTTCCCTTTGCCTGGCCCACCCCAAAGGTGGGCTATTTGTGTATACATATGTGCGGGTTTTATGCGTGCCTGCGTGCGTTCGTGTGTATGCATGTGTGTATGTATATATGTATGAGTGTCTGTGTGTGTGTGTGTGTGTGTGTGTGTGTGTGTGTGTGTGTGTGTGTGTGTGTGTGTGTGTGTGTGTGTGTGTGTGTGTGTGTGTGTGTGTGTGTGTGAAAGAGAGTGAGAGAGAGAGAATGTGTGGGGGGGGGGGAACAGTGCGTCCGCATGCATCAAATCATCCAGCAAGGAGGTGGGAGAATGGACGACAGAGATTGAAAATGCACCGCTTATGATGTATGCGTTCAAGAACTGGACAATATTATCATGAGCCTGGGGAGGAGGAGGCATTTCTAGAAGTGGAAAAATCTTGCACACACACACACACACACACACACACACACACACACACACACACACACACACACACACACACACACACACACACACACACACACACACACACACACACACACACACACAGGCGGGACTTGATAAGTGTAATTCCTCCTGTACATTATAAATGTGCAAAAAAGTTAGGTGTACACACACGTGAGACCAATAAAGCTATGGTGCTATGTGTGGCTGTGTTAGTGGAGTACAGTATGCAAGGGGTGGAGCAATGGAAGAGGAACAAGATCGTAGATTTGCATATGTTCTTTTCAAAACTCCGACCCTGAAGGTGTTGTTAAACACGCAACGTTCATAATGTGTCTTTTCTTTTACTATCCTTTTTTCAATAAATTAGATCTGTTTTATACCGATGTAGAATTTTTTTCTTATAGCTTAAGGTGACTCTTATTTCGGTGATGGGAGGGAGGTGAGGGTAGATGAGGTAGTCAGAAGATGAGAAGACATCCTTTAGGCGGGAGTGTGGGAAAGGGCGGAAGACCACGCGGAGGCTCTCAGAAGCTCTCTCGGAAACGCAGACCCAACTCAACCGAATTCCTCAGACAACCTCAAAGAAGTGAACTTGAATTCCAAGGTGAAATGAGTATAATGATTATGGGAAAGTTCTGGTTGAACAAATACTGAACACATGTAACCATCACAAGTGATAGTCACGGAGTTGGCGCTGATGAGAATGCTGTATCATTTCTAGGAACTCTGTTATGGTGAAGCTGTCTTCTGTTACTCAGCGTATATCCTCTTCGGCGAAGAAAGCCTGAGACAGTTAGACTTGATCTTTTCTTTTTTTAGATTCTCTTTTTAATGCCACTTCCTTCACCGTAAGAGGAGAAGGTTTCGTCCACTCTCCATTGAGGTGACGAAGCTTGACGACATGTCACTGTACCACAAGATACCTACACTGTGAAATTCAAGACAAGATACGAATACGTAAAAAAGCACGCACGCATTCAATATTCTCTCTCTCTCACACACACACACACACACACACACACACACACACAGACATACACACACACACACACACACACACATATATATATATGTGTATATATATATATATATATATATATATATATATATATATACACGGCTTTTCCCCCTTACAAGGGAGGTAGCCAAAAACCAAAGGCATGAAATTCACTCCCACCCATTCCATTCCCACGTACTCCACTCCCATTCACCCTCCTCATTCCCTCTTATCTTGGCTCCTCCTGGATGAGTGTCGGATCATCCCTGCATCTCGCCCACCGCCCTTGGTCAAAAGCAATGTAGCAAGACACAGCACATTCACACCAAGGCCGCTTCATTTAATCGGCGACTTCCCCCCCCCCTCTCCGTCCCCTCATGTACAAAAAGAAAAGACGGGGAGAAATCCCTTCGGGCTGCGTCAAAATATCATTTGTCTGTTTGATTTTAATTTATTAATAGTTATATGTCAATTTATTATCATTTACTATTTACCTGTTTGTTTATTATTTAACTATACCTATGCATTTATTTATGTATTTTATTTGATATTCACATTATTATAGCTTTTATTTATTAATTTATTATTATGATTTTTTCGCATCCGACCTAGATATGGACCAAAAGGTCTCCTGTCACACTTACTCCCTCAGCCCCCCCCCCAATCCTTTCTATGCATCACAGCATCATTCATACACAACCATTCTCTACTCACCCCTATCTTCTGTCCTCTCCCTTGCTCAACATACATTCCTCTCTTTCCTAATACCCCTTTTACTCCCTCCATCCATCTCATCCTTGATTGCCCGCTCATGTTAACTCCTGCCGCCTCTACCTTCCAGACCTCTTTTACTAGTCTTTCTTCACTCATTATTTCCATGTGTCCAAACCATCCCAATGATCTTTCATCAACCCTATCTCCCAACTTCCTTCACACACCCCGCTCTCCTCCTCACCTCCTCGTGTCTCACTCTGTCCAGCCTAGTAACCCCTGACATACTTCTCAGGCATTTAATCTGAAACATATTCAAACTCTTCCTCTCATATGTTCCATGTTTCTGCACCATACAGTGCTGTTGGCACAATCACGCCTTCATATAGTCTCTTCTTAGCATCCATTTCCAAATGTCTATTCCTCATTACTCTTTTTAATCCCCCAAGGCATTTATTTGTTTCTCTCAATCTACATTCTACCTCCACTTTCACTCCTCCCTTTCCCGCCACATTCGCACCCAAGTATCTGAGGCTATCCACTTTCTCCAGTCTCTCTCCCTTAGTACTTACTTCCAATTAGCTGCCACATTTTCCCCTTGTACATCTCATCACCTTACTTTACCCACATTTATCTTCAACTTCCTTATTTCGCACACCTTCCCAAAATATGTCACCAACTTTCTTAATCCCTCCTCTGATCCTGCCACAAACGCAGTGTCGTCAGCAAACAACAACTGGCTTATCTCTCATTTTTCTCCATTTTCTTTAACCATCTCCAACCCCCGACCCATTACCCTTGCATTTGTCTCTCGCGCCACCTCATTCATGTATAAATTGAACAGCCAAGGCGACATAACACATCCCTGGCGAAATCCCACCCCTACCTCAAAGCACTATCACTCCATTTCCAATTCTAACACAGAATATACTGCTCTCGTAAATACTCTTGATTGCTCCTAACAGCTTTCCTCTTATCCCATATATCTGCAATATCTTCCATAGTGCCTTCCTGTCTACCCTGTCATGAGCCTTTTCCAAATCCATAAAGGCCCAAAAAACATCCTTACCTTTTCCTAAAGCTTTCTCACATATCTGCCTTACCACAAAAATCTGATCCACGCAACCCCTACCTGTCCTAAACCTATACGGCTCCTCAACAATTACTTCCTCTGTTCCTCTCCTAATTCTTTCAATCAAAACCCTCCCATAAGCCTTCCCAGTTGCACCCAACAAACTGATCCCTCTGAAACTACTACAATCACACTTGTCCCCTTTTCCCTTGTAAAGTAGTACTATACAGGCACTCCTCCAGTCCTTCGGCACTCTACCCTCCCTTAGACAAACATTAAACAACCTCACCAGCCAGTCCACTATCACTGTATCTCCCTTTTTTAGACACTCCATATGACACCCATCCAACCCTGGTGCCTTACCTCCTCTCATAATTTTGATAACTGATTTTACTTCATCTTTCCTTATTCCTCCTCCATTTTTCTCATTCATCACTGTCGTTTTCTTAGCGCTTCCTTCTGCAACTACCTTTCCCTCTCCATCCTCCTTCACGTTTAGCAACTCTCTAAAATACTCCATCCATCTTCTCCTTACTGCCTTCTCTTCCATTAAGATCTGTCCATCTGCGCCTTTTACCTTTCCTTTTCTATTTGACTCACTTCCCCTTATCTCTTGATTACCCTTCAAAACATATTTTTATTATTTTCAAATTTTTCTGTCATACTCCTCTCCCATCTTACATATGCACTACATTTTACCTCCTTTAACTTTTGTTTTACTTCTCTTTTCTTTATACTTCTCATTTTTTTCTCTCATCTTGCTTTGCAACCAGTCCCTTAATGCTCGCTTCTTCTCTTCCACTACCTTCTTCACTTCATCATCCCACCACTCACTACCCTTCCTTCTATTCCCTTACATATTTTTCTCTCATCCTGCTTTGCAACCAGTCCCTTAATACTCGCTTCTTCTCTTCTACTACCTTCTTCACTTCATCATCCCACCACTCACTACCCTTCCTTCTATTCCCTCCCATCCTCCTTGTTCCACATACCTTATTTGGATACCTTGTCACTTCCTCCTTGAAGCACCCTCATTCCTCTTTCACATCTGCTTCTACTTCATCTTTCGCCAACTTCCATACTTCTCTCAGCTTCTCTTTGTACTTCCGCTCCTTTCCCGTCTCATTTAAACAGTTTGCTCTAAACACCTCTCTACCTTCCGTCCTATTCCTCTTTCTCCATCTATCTTCCACTCTCAACTTAATATCCACAAAAAAATCTGATTTTCCCCTAGTTTTGCCCTTAAGAACAAGGACCTCCTGAACTCTACATACACACTCTACACGCACTCTACACACACACACACACACACACACACACACACACACACACACACACACACACACACACACACACACACACACACACACACACATATGTATATATATATATATATATACACGTATATATATATATGTATATGTGTGTGTGTGTGTGTGTGTGTGTGTGTGTGTGTGTGTGCATATATGTATATACATACATACACACACACACACACACACACACACACACACACACACACACACATATATATATATATATATATATATATATATATATATATATATATATATATATATATATATATATATATATATATATGTGTGTGTGTGTGTGTGTGTGTGTGTGTGTGTGTGTGTGCATATATGTATATACATATATACATACATACACACACACACACACACACACATATATATATATATATATATATATATATATACATATATATATATATATATGTATGTATGTATGTATGTATGTATGTATGTATATACATGTGTGTGTATGTATGTATGTATGTATGTATATGTTTATGTATATGTGTATGTATATGTGTATGTATATGTGTATGTGTATGTGTATGTATATGTGTATGTATATGTACATATACATGCCAATTAATATTGGAAACATGTCTTCAAAATGCCAGAGTGAAATCCAGCAGTTGTAATATAAATAAAAGTAAGGTGATACTTATGCTACCAAGAAAGTTTGTCCCGACATGACAAATTAAAAACAAACTCAGTGACAGGTATGCCATATGTGCCAATCAAGGATTGTCACCCTTCAGTAAAGATCAGAAAGAAACCCCATATTTCACCTGTCAAGTGAAGTAAGACCTCACAATGACTGCTTCTGACCAACACAAGGATCACATCGAAAGGCTGCATCACAATTGAAGGAAGAAGAAATAAAAATATAGTTTGCAGGATATCGACTAAAGGACATAGGATGTGGTCACTTTAGTTCATTCGTTTCTTTCATCGGCATTCTGATCCGGAAAAGCTAATCAACAAGATCGAAGCGTAACAAAACCGAAGGAACTCCAAGAACGATGTATATGGAGCTAAGCCTTTGTTTTGCTTCGCCGTGGTCAGGTGACTTGTGCCCTTACGAGACCCTGACGACAGTTCGGTTTTATTAATCTTGGTGACACAATTGTCACATTGGTCCATAAGGTACAGCCCCTGCCAAATGGCTTACGTCTCTTAGAAGATCTGTACAGAAATGCCGCCCAGGATTCTTCGAGAGGTGCCGCAGGACACTGGCCGTGGTGAGTCAGATCGACTGAAAGACAGAAATATTTGGAACAGTTTTCTTTTAGTGTGCTGACGATGTAATCGGGAGAGTGCTGATCTCGCATTTGCTTGGTCATGGGTTCGAGTCCCACTCTCCTCTCCGATTCCCAGCAGTAACTGTTACCTACCCCAACAGTCTAAGCACATAGGGTAAAGGTTACCGGCTTCGGCTGCAGCTACTCAGCGCCTCCTGGCGTACGCTCCTTACCATATTCTCGTAACTTGATCCTTTCGCTGTCGAAAACAACTTAAAAATGTTATTTCAGTTTTCAATAGAAGATTTTGTTTAGCTCAGATTGTCACAGGGGTATGTGTGTGTGTGTGTGTGTGTGTGTGTGTGTGTGTGTGTGTGTGTGTGTGTGTGTGTGTGTGTGTGTGTGTGTGTGTGTGTGTGTGTGTGTGTGTGTGTGTGTGTGTGTGTGTGTGTGTGTGTGTGTGTGTGTGTGTGTGTGTGTGTGTGTGTGTGTGTGTGTGTGTGTGTGTGTGTGTGTGTGTGTGTGTGTGTGTGAGCGTGTACATATGCCACTTGAGTGATCACTAAAAGAAACTGGCAAACAACGCGGTAGTGTATTAAAAGGTAGACAGCACGACACAAGAACAACAACCGAAGAAGGGTCAGGTGGAAGAGAAGCTTCAACGGACTCAGGGAAAGTGAAACGAGGGTGTTGGAGAAGAGTTGACGGGGGTGGGGGGTGGGGGGAGAGGAACCGAAAGTGTCGTGGTTGTCAGGGAGAGGGGAGAGGTGGGATTTGCAAGAGGGATTCTGAGAGCGTGGGAGAAAGATGGAGGATCCGCTAGGAAGTAGAAGAGATTCGTAAAGATGCTTGGGGATTTAGGTATCTGGTGGATTTTGGACGGCGCGAAAGCGTTTCAGGGGGTTTGCGTGTGGGATTCATAACGTTCTGTGGGATTTACATTGGAGTGAATTCAGAGTCTCCAAGGCGGCTGGGATTACTGGAGTGTAGGAGTGTGGGAGTGTTTTGGTTTGTTTATGTATTTGTGTAAAATGCGCGGAATTGTTGTGAAAAGAGTATACATTTCTTGTGAAATCTGAGTACGAACATATCAACGTTTATGTTTGTGTGATTCAACATGGTATTGGATCACGTGTTGAACTTGTGATCGACAGATATTTCCCTCCCGGAAGAGAGCTCAGAGCTCATATATGACCGATCTATGGGTATGCTGTGACCTTACACACGCACACACACCCAACTCCCAACCCACGAGAGTTGGAGTAACGACCCGCTGCAGTGCTGTGATACTGAAATTATTTCTGCCCTGGGCGGGATTCGAACCCGGACCGCCGTAGTGGCAACCGGGAACTCTATCAACTTCGCCACGAGTTTTGTGTGTGTGTGTGTGTGTGTGTGTGTGTGTGTGTGTGTGTGTGTGTGTGTTTGTGTGTGCGTGTATGTGTGTGTGTGTGTGCACCTGTATTCCAGATGAGTGAAATTGCTATTTACTAATATATCGATGTTTTTTTGTGGATGAAAAGAAAACATGTACTCAAAAGATGTACTATTTTTGTCTGCTCCACTCGTGTTTCTGTAGGTACTATGGAACAGGATTCTGGTAGGAAGAAAGGAGTCGACGTGGGAATGAGCTAAGGAGAGAGACAGAGAATGAAAACATATCCTTGTGGTGATAGGTTTCCTGCCAGGGGGCTGGCGAAGACGATGTGCATGAGTCAGTCGGAGATTTTTTTTTCTTTCTTTTTTACTTTGGGGGGGAGGGGGAGTTTCACATTCTTCAAACCGCACCCCCAACAAAGTGTTTCTGCTCCTTTTGAAAAAAAGGGTCGTTCGAGTGTTAATATCAATGACTATAAGACTTCAGGAGAGTTAAACTTGGGCGGTTTGAAGACTTAGGAAAGTGGATACGCGAACGAAACGTTAGTGTTTAGGGTTCCGTGCCTTCCCCTGTGTTTATGTTCTCCATCATCCAAATATATATATATATGTATATATATATATATATATATATATATATTATACATATGAGTGCGTCTGCGTGTATATACATACATATATATATATATGTATATATATATATAAATATATATATGTATATATATATATATGTATATATATATATATATGTATATATATACATATATATATATGTATATATATACATATATATATATATATATATATATATATATATATATACGCTCAAATTTCACAAGGCACACGTGAATCACAGATATGCAGAATCCACTAGGAAGAGGATAAAACACACAGAGTCCGAGCGCTTTCGTGATATATTCACATCAAGGAATACCTTGATATGAATATATCACGAAAGCGCTCTTCCTACTGGATTCTGCATATATATATATATATATATATATATATATATATATATATATATATATATATATATATATATACATATGTTTACATATATATACAGTAGACATATACCGGTACATTGGGGATGTACCCAGAATTATGTAAACTGCTTTATTACGCGGAAAATAATTTTGTATTTACAACTTTTAGTTCTCATTTGATGGCCTACGCAAGTGTCTTGTATTTTCTCACCGTCTTCATTAATATATTTCCTACTTTCTATTGGCACATACTAACACTTCGTCCATTACACACGACCAAATATGCAACGCCCCATTGTTCCAGCTGGTCTTCGACGTTAAGCCGTACACTAAAGGAGAATTGTTCTCTGCTACTGTTACGATAATCAATAGTTTTGCGAAGCATCTTACACTCTGTACAACTCTATTTCCTCCACCTGAGGAGCCGGTGTTAGCGTCCGTTAAACGGGTACCTTGTAATCATCGTTGCAATTTTCATATCCATTTATATTCATAGTTTCGTATCGTTGAACGGAGTAGGGGCTTGAGCCAACACGAGCAACCCATGGCAGCAACAACCAATCAGAACTCAGGGTTAGGGTCACGTGCAAGGTGATCTAACCAATGAGGCGCATTGTCTTTTTCTACGGTATTTTATCGTAATTTTGTGATTTGAATTAATGTTTGTTATTATTTTTACAATGAAATTTTGGTCACGCTGCTTTGGTTGTACGTGTTTTTTTCCAGAAATATTTATGTTCAAGAGAGTTATTTTTCGGTATATATTCAAGAGAGAGAGAGAGAGAGAGAGAGAGAGAGAGAGAGAGAGAGAGAGAGAGAGAGAGAGAGAGAGAGAGAGAGAGAGAGAGAGAGAGAGAGAGAGAGAGAGAGAGAGAGAGAGAGAGAGAGAGAGAGAGAGAGAGAGAGAGAGAGAGAGAGACGATGCTGCCGACGATGACGATGATGATGAAGACGACCTCAACTATGACGATGATAACAGTAATGATGAAGGTGATGGTGATGACGACAACGACGACGACGATGAAGATGAAGATGATGATGATGATGATGATGATGATGATGATGATGATGATGATGATGATGATGATGATGATGATGATGATGATGATGATGATGATGATGATGATGATGATGATGATGATGATGATGATGATGATGATGATGACGACAAGGACGGCAATGGCGATAATGATAAAGCCGACGTTGATGACAATGACGATAAGACTTCAGGAGAGTTCAACTTGGGCGGTTTGAAGACTTAGGAAAGTGGATATAATAATCTGACCCAACGACGTGATTTCTGCCGGGAGGGGGGAGGGGAGGTAACATACACCTCATCTTGTCCAGTATATCGCCATCAAAATCTATTTCTTTTCTTATTTATGTCACCGAACCTGACATCATATTCAACGATTTTCATTCTGATTTATAGATCGGGAACAAAAAAGTTGATATATAACTACCCACAATGCCAAATTATTAACCGGACACGAATATAAGACCAATAAAAAAAAACGGGAACACACTCGCACAGACAAAAATGCTTTTTTTGATGTGATTTACTATTGGCATGGAAAGTGTTGTTCGGAATCTTTAATGAAGGTCCTAAAAATGAATATATAATCACAAGTCAAACAGGTTTGGCAACGATACTGCATTTTTTTGGGGGGAGGGGGGGGAGCTAATAGAAAATGATTTAGACACGTACACCAATTGGTTTGTTTGCGCTCAATGAAAGGATTATTTTCTCGTTTAGAACTCCCAACTAAGTCTGACAATCACGACTGTGATAAACATATTACATTGATAATCCATACATCAATGTGCTGCATTGCCAATAATTATTCTTTTTTTCTTTGTTTATTTAATGATTATGTCCTAATGATAACGATCTGTGATAAACGAGGCGTTCTGGGTTCGTAAAACTGCAGGGGGTCATAACGATACATTGTGCCGTTGACCTGTCTCACAATCGTAGTTTTACTGAAGACACACGTCATCCAAAACTCTTCGTTGTCTGCATTGATTTGGGGGACAAGAATGGCTGGAATCCCACACAAGTATCTGGAGGAAACGCCCACTGACCTATTAATTGACAGAATTTCGCTAACATCATCATTATTATCATCATTAACCCCCACATAATCACCAGGTTCTTGCATTCTCCCCCCGTGTGTGTGTGTGTGTGTGTGTGTGTGTGTGTGTGTGTGTGTGTGTGTGTGTGTGTGTGTGTGTGTGTGTGTGTGTGTGTGTGTGTGTGTGTGTGTGTGTGTGTGTGTGTGTGTGTGTGTGTGTGTGTGTGTGTGTGTGTGTGTGTGTGTGTGTGTGTGCGTGTGTGTGCATGTGACCATCACACTTGTGACAAGGCTGCCATCAACAGCTAGAATATTGATGTAAGTTTTTGTCAAGTCATGGACCAAAAACTGTGAAGTATTGTAGATTCTTATCTGACATAACTCCTCTCCCTCAAACCACACACACACTTCCCTGGCCACGTTTGCTGATGAAGTATCTCTTTAACCACACCCCTCTCTCACCACTACCCGATCTGATGTTTGTCTAAAATTTAATATCGTACAAAACAATGGCTACTTCAGGTAAACAAGTCTGAATACGAACTGAGATTTAGCCATTTCCAAGCCCATTCCAAGAACTTCGACCCTCCTTTGGAAGCTTAGAATGTCACCTATATCATTATCATTCCCTTCCTTAGGTCAACGAGAGGAATTCAAGTGAGGTTATTAACTATATTAATTGGTTTTATGTCTTGGAAAAGAACGGGAATCAGAAAATTTCTGAGACACTGTGGCCAGAAACTATGATACAAACGAGTGAACATAACAAAACCGAATAACTCATGACCTTTTTCAACATTTAGTTCTCAGAATGTTATCCAGTTTGGTGTTTCGGTGGATTCATATTTCCTCATTACAATTAGTAGAGCCTTTTTTATGTCTTATTCAATTTTACTTACATCTCTATTCGTTTATTTATTTTTTGTTTATCTATTTGTAGTCGCTTAGTTCATTATTATTAACCCAAATACTAGATTTCAAAAGCCTCAGACGATTTTGTATCTCTCTCTCTTTCTCTCTCTCTCTCTCTCTCTCTCTCTCTCTCTCTCTCTCTCTCTCTCTCTCTCTCCCTCTCTCTCTTTCTCTCTTCCTGTGTGTTCGTGTGTGTGTGTGTGTGTGTGTGTGTGTGTGTGTGTGTGTGTGTGTGTGTGTGTGTGTGTGTGTGTGTGTGTGTGTGTGTGTGTGTGTGTGTGTGTGTGTGTGTGTGTGTCTGTGTGTGATTCACTATGGTCTTTGGATCGCGTATTTGGACTCGTGATCGACAACTTTTTCCCTCCCGGAAGAGAGCTCAGAGCTCGTATGACCGATCTATGGGTAATGCTGTGACCCTACACGCACACACAAACCCATCTCCCCGCTCACGAGAGTTGGAGTAACGACTCGAAGGGCAGCGATACTGAAATTATTTCAGCCCTGGGCAGAATTCGAACCCAGATCGCCGTAGCGACAGTCGGGGACTCTACCAACCGCGCCACCGAGTCGTGTGTGTGTGTGTGTGTGTGTGTGTGTGTGTGTGTGTGTGTGTGTGTGTGTGTGTGTGTGTGTGTGTGTGTGTGTGTGTGTGTGTGTGTGTGTGTGTGTGTGTGTGTGTGTGTGTGTGTGTGTGTGTGTGTGTGTGTTTCCGCGCGCACTATGGGCCCGAAGACACGCGCCCACATTTAATTCGTGTGAACCACACGTATACAAGTAATCACCACCACCCCACTAGGGCGGTGGGACTGTTCCTCAAGCAATCTCACGCTGATTCCCCCATCTCACGCGAATCTGCAATCCAGTCAAGATGACCCATGCGCGGTACGATCAGAAGCTGGCGGCACCGTGAGATTTCAATTACAGGGAGACACTCTCACGGGAGAGTGAGAGCCTCCTAAGAAGGTGACATCGTAATGAGAGCGAAATACTTCGAAGGGGATAACGTCGAGGTGAGGATGCAGGACTTCGGTTCGTCGAACGCGGTTCGACAGACACGTGTTAAAAGTGATGTGTGAACGTGTGAACGGGGTATTTGGTTGTCGAACACGTTGGTTAAACCCCAAATACCCCGTTCACACGTTCACACGTCACTTTAGACACGTGTCTGTCGAACCGCGTTCAATGAACCGTTAGACGGTGTAAGACACTGTAGACCCTCGAGTTAATCAGCGTTTCACAACCTTTTCCGACCATAGCCGAGTCCCCCTGTTGTCATGTCCAAGCAGTCCAGCACCCCTACCTTGTTACTAGAAGGATAAAAGAAAGTGACGTGTACTGCTTGATGATTTATTTTCTTGGTTCCTTACAACTGAAACAGACAATATTGTTTGTAGAAGAAATAAGAACACCCTAGAAAGACTAAAATAGCATGGAAGAAGCCAAATATGCACAATTAGGTAATCAACGATACATATATCAATGTGCTTTTTGTGTGCATCATTTCCCAGCAACCCCTATAATTGATTTCAGCACCCCAAAGGGGGGCTAGCACCCCAGGTTGCGAAACGCTGACCTAATGAGAGGTTGCAAGGCTAATTCGACAGACTCACCAAAGAAGTCTTCAACCTTGACACCCTTCCGATGGGGAAAGAACTCCGATAGAGAGAACATAACATAAGAACATAAGAATGAAGGAGACTGCAAGAGACCATAAGGCCTACACAGGGCATCTCCGTATCCATCACCACCTGTCATCCCCATCCATAAAGTTGTCTAATCGTTTCTTAAAACAACTGGTAGTTTCAGCGCTTACTACATGATTACTAAGTTTATTCCATTCGTCGACCACCCTATTAGTAAACCAATCCATGCCTATTTCCTTTTTAAATCTAAATTTGTCCAGTTTATAACCATTACTGCGAGTCCTGGCCTGTTATTTTAATATGATGACCTTGTTTGCATCACCCTTGTTAAAGCCTCTGATCCACTTGAACACCTCTATTAGAGAGAAGCCTGTTTTACCTAGACCCTTTTTAAATCTAAATTTGTCCAGTTTATAACCATTACTGCGAGTCCTGCCCTGTTGTTTTAATATGATGACCTTGTTTGCATCACCCTTGTTAAAGCCTCTGACCCACTTGAACACCTCTATTAGAGAGGAACCTGGTTTGCCTAGACCCCAGTGAGTCAGGGCCTCGACGCTGGACAACTGGTAGACCGGGATCCTGATCAAATACGATAAAACACTCCTGCTCAATGCTTTCACACTGGTCAACTCTTCACACATTTTATTTTGGTTAATACATACATGCATACATACATATATACATACATACATACATACATACATACATACATACATACATACATACATACATACATACATACATACATACATACATACTGTACATACATACATACATACATACATACATACATACATACATACATACTGTACATACATACATACATACATACATACATACATACATACATACATACATACATACATACATACATACATACATACATACATACATAAATACTGTACATACATACATACATACATACATACATACATACATACATACATACATACTGTACATACATACATACATACATACATACATACATACATACATACATACATACATACATACATACATACATGCATACATACATACATACATACATACATACATACTGTACACACATATATACATACATATATACATACATATATACATACATACATACATACATACATACATACATACATACATACATACATACATACATACATACTGTACATACATACATACATACATACATACATACATACATACATACATACATACATACATACATACATACATACATACATACATACATAAAGGAATATTTCCCCCTTATAAGAGGGTTAGCTGAGTCAAAGTGTATTTTTAATCTTAATTCTACGTGGGTGAGGCTTCTCTAGTGCCCTCATACTCTCCTCCGCTAAGAAACATGGTGGCGATATTCTTGTCCCGGCCATACGGAACGAAAATGCTTATGGGATTATTCATGATAATTTGTATCTTCAAAAAACTGACATACTATTTGCTAAAATCTTCTTTTGCGTGAACAGTTCCGTGCATGCGCGCGCGCGTGTGTGTGTGTGTTGTAATTAAAACCGAACCAATGAGAGAACAAGGGCCATTTACTCGGGCAAACAGTTTGACAAACCCGGTTTGTCAGACAAGTGTTTGAAGTGATGTTTGACCGTGTGAATGGGGTATTTGGTCGTCAAACACGTTTGTCGAACGTGTTTGACAACCAATACCCTATTCACACGGTCAAACATCACTTCAAACACTTGTTTGACAAACCGGGTTTGTCGAACCGTTTGACCGTCTAAATGCCCCTTTACTCAGCCTTACAGTGGGATAGCGGAATCCATGAACGACAGAAATGAATCGCCCTTTGCTACGGCTAATAAAAAGGAAGACAATAACCTCGAAAGCAACACGTCTTGACAACAAAATCACACTTTTCCGTTTTTTCTGGTTGCCACCAGACGTTGAAATTAGGTTAGTATTGATGATTATGCTTATACTCATGTCAGTAATAAAAATTCAGTATCTAACATCATTAACCTTGATGTCATCATCCTATCGTATAAAGACCTTGCAGTAAAGGTAGACTGGATGTTGAAATGTAGATTTACAAGTAGACCGAACGCAAAAGTGACATACGAATTATGGTGTGTTAACATCTGCTTGTCAAGCAGATGTTCACACACGGCAAGCAACTTGCAGCAAGTAAATTGCTCGCTTGACTTGCCTCTCCACTTGCCCCGTGTAAATGAGGCCTTAGTGAGGGAACTTAGTGAGTGGCCAGCGTTGTACTGAGTGAAGAGGATCGGTAATGACATACGACCACAGAGCAACTGGGCCTAATGTCTTTACCGCGGAGCATCCCATACCTGACATGTTACGATCCATATCTCCCAAGGTCGGGAATATAGCATTGTGGACTTCCTTCCTTCCGAGGCGATCATGACCCAACGGAATTTGTGTTCCCGGTCCTCACTCGACGCGGAACAATCATCCCCATGCGGCCTCACTCTCATTCTCCTCTATTCTCCAGTCCG
>NC_134799.1:57304698-57307198 GCF_046742065.1 Oratosquilla oratoria
ATCAGCCAGTTAAATCTATTTTGAATCGGCTAAAATTTTCATTGTGTTTTGAGACTGAGGATTCTATTTTAGCGATTTCAAGCGATTTCATTCAACTGAGGGAAGTTCCGGAAGGGTTGAATAAATATCGATCCTGGACTATATCGAATAACAGTTTCATTACATTTTATGTTTATGGTATATGCAAGTGATCGGGGGCCCTTGAGGCCCTTTATGATCACTTGCTCCTGCCGAAGGTTTGTAATATCCTTTGGATGCAGCTATAATTTTAAGGAACGGTACAATTTCTTCTTTTCTTTGACTGCTGAGTTTTAATGAAATCCCTTATATGTCATTAAAAGAGAGGTAATATTTGATATGTAGATAAACTGATCTTGATTAATTGTACATCTGTGTGTAGATAAGAAAATCTCATTATTCCATTGTAATATAACTGATATGCAAAGACCTTCAAATGTTAGATAAAAAATACCATTACACTGGATTAGAATAGTTATAGGGATAACTAAAATATTTGTGATCTAGATGATGACAGAGTTTTTCGTCCAAAACGCTTTTTCAAAGTAAAACCAAGAGTAGAGGAGATTTTTTTTTTTTTTTTTTTTTTTTAAATTAAGATTTTGGTCCATATTCAAACTTAGTTTGGTGAAGAACATATTCCCTTGATCTGCAATCTATCTGTTTCTAGGAATCACCGAAAGCAGTTTAGCTATCATGACGGTAAAAAAAATTCTCCTCACTTCCTTCATTATATATTGGGGCTACATTGGCCCCTTCCCATTCCTGAAGCACTATCCCTTCTTCTAATGAAAGCAAATTCAGGGTGTGGGTCTTGTCTGCTGGTTACCTCCTTTCTGTAGGAGAAGAATCCAAGGGTTTTCTTCACCTAGTGTCTTTAGTGGTTTACATACTTCCTACTTTACGATGCTTACATCTAGAAAACTGACATTCCTATTCCTATTACCACAAAGTAATTCTATTTAGTGAAAACGGACTGGAAATATTTGTTCATTATTGTTCATTTCAGTTTGTGATCATGGGTCTTTATGAATTTCTTCTTGTATTTTAACATAAAGATTTCTTCCCTGTGTCTAAATTTGCATCTAACAAACAGTTTTATAAACTTTTAACTCTCCAAAGTTAGATGTGGGACAATAAACATTACTACCTATTGGAATAAAGAGGAAGAAATTCTTGATGTGATGGAACAAAGGAATATAGACATCCTGGGGCTAGCGGAGACAAGACATAGAGGAATAGAGATGGGCAAGGAGGTGAGAGATGGATAGCTACTAATGTACAGTGGAACTAGAGAAGGTAGAACGCAGCACGGCATTGCGAAGATTGTAGGGCGAAAGGATGATTAAATGTGCTATCAATATTGATAACTTAATTTACAACTTTGGACAAGTTTATGCACCTCAACATGAAAGACCCGAAGATGAAAAAAAAAAAAATAGATTTACTTGAGGAGGATCGTGAAGTCGAGGGCAGGATAAACATACTGATTGGAGACTTTAATGCAAGAGTTGGGAAGGGTAGAAATGGTACTGAGGGAACGTTGGGACCATTTGGTGAAGATCACTTGAATGAAGGAGAAAGGTGGATCGATTTGTGTGTAAGAAACAACCTAAAATTTATGAATGGATTTTTTTAAACACCTGGAAGAACACAAACTTATCAGATACAGATGCAATAGCATAACAGATTAATTTCACCAAAAATATGTAATAGATTATATACTCTCATCAGATAAGAGGATTGCGAAAGACGTAAAGGATATAGCCTTGATTCAGACCACAAATTACTAGTAGCAGACTTACAAACACAAAAAGTAAAACAAATTAGAAAATAAAAATTTAGAGTCATTAAAACACCAAATCTTAAAGATCCAACATTTAATCAAGAACACAAAGAGGAAAAATAGAACAAAGAGAACAACGAAGATCCATGATTTTGATTTCCATTGTTTTGATTGTTCTTTAGACTCACGTTGGAAGTGATGAACCCAAGTCTCATCCATGGTCACAAATCACCTGATAAATCTTTGTAAATTAACATAAAAAATAGCAAGACTGTTCTTTGACATTTTGCATCACGGCCGTTTCTGATCAGGTCCAAGAAGTTTTGGGACCCATCGAGCTGAGACATTCATCATTTCAAAATGATTGTGGATAATTGCATAAACACGTTCCTGGGAGATGCCCAACCCTGTGGCAATAAAACGTCCAGTCAAACGTCGATCTGTGAACAACACGTCATGGATTTTGTCAATGATTTCCTGAGTGGTGACAGTGGAAGGCCCTCCTTGACGAGGGTCATCTTCCAAGCTGTCCCTGCCCCGTTTGGAACCATCAGCTGCCCATTTCTTAACCATGCTGCATGAAGGAGCATTATCCTCGTGAATTTCCTTGGGAATTAAAAAACCCTTGATGTGGAGGTATTGAATGACTGCCCGATAACCAATTTTGTCCGTTTTCTCTACAATACCTTACTGTCC
>NC_134799.1:57309698-57317198 GCF_046742065.1 Oratosquilla oratoria
TCGTGCCGAGAAATTGAAGTCATGTAAGTAGTAAAAGAATATTGCAGGAGCTTAGGACAAAGGAAAGATAGTAAAAGCTAAAAGTGATCAGCATTCTTCTTCTTCTTTTTTTTGTGGAGATTAATCCCCAATAAAAAGAAAACGACCCTGGTCCGTAAGGGTGTCACTAAAGTCCATAAAAGATTGACTGTACACAATTTATGTAGTTATACAGAGAGAGAGAGAGAGAGAGAGAGAGAGAGAGAGAGAGAGAGAGAGAGAGAGAGAGAGAGAGAGAGAGAGAGAGAGAGAGAGAGAGAGAGAGAGAAAGAGAGAGGGAGAGAAAGGGGTGAGAGATGTAGAGATTTAGAGAGAGATTGAGAGAGAGAGAGAGAGAGAGAGAGAGAGAGAGAGAGAGAGAGAGAGAGAGAGAGAGAGAGAGAGAGAGAGAGAGAGAGAGAGAGAGGTGAGAGGTGAAGAGAAAGAGAGAGAGAAAGATGGGGGAAGATACAGTGTCACGTGGACAACAAGATAACGATCAAGAGATGTAGGAGGAATACGGCAACAGGTGAAAATGGACATGTGACAACTGTGGCATAACAAGAGAAGAAAAGATAACACAAATGAATCTGATGTTATTCTTGATATATGAATACATTATACTTTAACCCCGTTTCGCTTTGGTGTTGTCTTCTATAATCTTAGAACAAAGTATTACTTTCAAAATACATTCGAAATCATTAGAGAAGGATAAGAATGGTAAAGGGTATATTTATATCTGGAAATGTGGGAAACTGTTATATTGTATATATGGAAGTGTACTAAGGACAAAGAAAAGTAAGAATGTGGGTGTACCTTTGGGTACCATGTATTTTTAACTTCCTTTAATATTTTTCACTTTCTTTTCGATCAATACATTTGCCTAAGCCAATTTATATAAGTAAAAATCTATTATTTCACATAAATTAGTATCACCATCAAATTTGGGTACAACAGATTTCTTGAGGTACTCCTTGAGGTACTCCACCCTTAACATTTTTCCAGTTTAGTTTTGTCATTAAGAATAACCTGATTCATACTAAATAAATCTAGCAGGTTACTTCCTCCATGCAATGCTGGTTAAGTTGATAGTCGCTTGTGTGATAGGTTATATTATCAATTTTGTTCACAAGCCAGACAATATCAACTCTACAACATTTCTTTTGTTGTAGTTTGAGATAAGTGTATTGGATGTCGGTGGGTAAGGATCCTTTGAGCGAGCTCTCCTTGTGTCTAAGATTGTTCTACCAGATGAATACAGTCACTCAGCGTTCGTTAGAACAACGTATCTAAAGTATCGTGGCGAGGGAGAGTGAGAGGTGACGGCAGGGGAAGATGATTTCCCAAAATGTCCGGAATTGATTACTCGATCCGGCTGGGGGAAATGAAAGGAAATAGATTGAATTACCAGGTAACGAGTCTCTGTAATCAACCAGATCGGGACCAAGCATTCAATTCGAGGTAGAATTGTCGACGACATCGGTGGGTCGTGATACACGACGGTCAACTCCACGAGAAACATCTCGTCGAAACTTCCCACTACCTGTGCAAGATTCCGCCGTTACGGTCCCATTTTTCTGTTCGTTATCAAGAGATCGATCGTCGTTAAAAAAAAAAAAAAAAAAAAAAAAAAAAAAAAATCATAACAACCGCAAATTTCTTGAGGTCACGCCGTCTCTGCTGTTATGAAAAAGCGAAAGAAAATCCGTCGATGTTTCGATTCTTTTACGAATTCAGATTTCAGCTTTTTCTTCTTTTCCCAGGCAAGTTTCGCTGGACGTATACACACAAATCCGTCTCGAAGACGCAAAAGTGAAAATAAAGAAACACTAAGTTTCCTTTTCAATTTGCGAACAATGCGTGCGTGTCACACTATCATCAACAGTAAGACAGACGCTAAATTTAATTGACCGTAAACTAATCTTGATAACAAGACGGACACCCAAATGTAATAAAGCATGAGAAATAATCTAGATATCAGTAGTGACGGCGAACATAATCCACCGTAAAAAATCAATCTAGATATCAACACAACCACGAAATATAATCAGCCAAAGAAATCGTTCCCTCCCGTCAGAACGCGAAATATAATGGAGCGTAAAAAGCAATTCTCGATAACAAGACAGACGCGATATTTAATCATAGGCCAAAATACTTGCCATGTCGCGAAGGGCGTCATCGTTGTCGGAGTAATAATGATGGTGAGGAGTAGCCAACAATGGTGGAGTGTGTTGGGGAGTGTAGAGGACGGGTTAAACCGTATGGAGTTGCGTGTACACTTATACGCTGATGATATTGGTATTGGATTTCTTGTGAATTATACTTCCTCTTAGGCGGGGGGCAGACGTGATGGCTGATGGAAGGGGAGGGGTTGCTTGATGGCGCCCACCAAGAAAAGACCCAAAGAAGAAGAAGAAGAAGAAGAAGAAGTCGGTGAACAGGAGGACAAGGGTGGTAGGAGGTGGGGGGGGGGAATGAAAAATACTGGTGTAGTAGAACGATAAAGAGGAGAAATAGAGAGAAAAGTAGTATGAGGAATACGAACAGACACTAGGGGAGCAGGGGGGAGAAAAGAGGGAGGACGAAGTAGAAGAGAGAGAGGGAGAGGAAGAAGGGGAGGATGAAGAGTAGGATGAGAAAGGAAAGGAGGAGTTAAGAGGAAATGAAGAGGGTGAAGAAGAAAAGAAGAAAAAGGAAGCGGGAAAAACTAGAAGAGGGAAAGGAGGAGGAGGAGGAGAGGAGGAGGAGGAGGAGGAGGAGGAGGAGGAGGAGGAGGAGGAGGAGGAGGAGGAGGAGGAGGAGGAGGAGAAGGACAGCGAGTCTGTGAGGGCGGAAGAAGACTATGTGAGAGGTGCATGTGGTTAAAGGTTTAGGATGGCATCAACCATATGTGTGGTTTATGACAGAGCGTTCTCACACTGCAAGGAAGGACCGCCGGGCCGGGGCCGCGGTTAGGCAATTCCTGCTATGGTTCTCGTCCGTATCAACACTGGGAAGGGACGAAGACCGAGGTGCTAGTACGAGTTTTGTACCAGTGGTGGGAAATGGTGTATCGTCTGGATAACAGCTGTTTTGTGGTCGTGGTTGGGAGAAGTGTTTTAGGAGGTAATTGTGGTGACACAGTCGATTCAGGCAGTGTTGGTGGCTGGCTTCATGGTCGGGCAGGTAGTTCAGGTAATGGTTGTGATGTGGGTTGGTTAATGTTAAAAGGTATTGGGCGAGGCTATACTGAGTGGCGGCGAAGGGTAATTAGGGTGGTGTAAAGTAATGATACACCCTTAATACTGGATTATAAAGCCGGGTTAAGTGCTGGGGTCTAGAAAAGTTCCGCGATGATAGTCCTTGTTTAAAAGCCTCGGGTGCATTTCCTTGTTGTATTCTGAGGGACTTTCTCACTTTTTTTTTTGTGTAGTTTTAGTGATAATAAGGTTTGTCTTTTTATACACTAAACTAGGTTGGTGTTTTTTATGTAAATCACTAGTTTCTGATCATACAAATAGTAGTGATAGTGTTTATAAATCCGCGCATATACACGAACGCGCACATACATGAACACGCACACACACAAAACTGTGCGCACGATTTTTTGGATTCTATGAGAACTGTTTTAATGTAAACCTATTATTGAATCATTCACCTTTTTCGTACCATATAACTCTTTTCTTCTTATCATTACCGTGATACCCTCTCGGTAAAGAGGTTAAACGCATTACCCGAATTGTTTTATTTAACTACAGACCATTCTTCCCTTCCCAGACACCTATCCCATGAGGGCGGGTGGTCTGGGCCAGATAATCCCCCTCTCTCATGACCCGTATGCAACTCATCATTCTTTTCTTGTTCCAGCTGTGGGGAAAATGGCAGAAACTACCATAAAATCCGAAGACGAACTCGACGACTCTGTAGACATCGAAGCAGAGGACATCGACATCGACGTTGTCTCCGATAAGGAGGAGGACTGTGAATTGGACGGCGGTAAGGATATCCTTGACCGTCCGGGATCAAAGACTCCAGAGTCTTCGTCGTCTTCCTCATCTTCTTCCTCCTCGCCTTCGGACGGACAGAAACTCACACAGAAAGCCCACAAACTCCAGATGAAGACCAAAGGCAATTGTCCGGACCTTGAGGTCGTCGACTGCCACCTCGAGACTAGGGAGCTCTGGGAGAAGTTCTTCGACCTCGGCACGGAAATGATCATCACGAAGACAGGACGGTAAGTGATCATGCTGTGGTTTTTCACTTTGCTTCTTCAGCTCACACATCTACATGTAGAGTTACACACACACACGCATCGCATATTCATACATAAGCAATATATATATATATATATATATATATATATATATATATATATATATATATGTATATAAATATATGTATATATATATATATATATATATATATATATATATATATACATAGTGTGTGTGTGTGTGTGTGTTTCGCCATGGTCTTGCATCACATGTTGGACTTGTGATCGACAACTATTTCTCTACCATAAGAGAGCTCAGAGATTAGTGATTAGTTTAAGGTATTTGGGGCCTCATGTGGCAGGAAAGGGAGGAGTGGAGGTGGAGGTAAATTGTAGATTGAGAGAAGCAAGTAAATGCCTTGGGGGATTAAAAAGTGCCATTAGAAACAGGCATTTGGGAATGGGTACAAAGAGGAGATTATGTGAAGGGGTGATTGTGCCGACGGCATTGTATGGAGCACAGATTTAGAATTTAAGAGAGGCAGAGATATGTTTGAATATGTTTAAGATGACATACTTGAGAATGAGAAGTGTGTTAGGGGTTACAAGGTTTGTTAGAGTGAGAAACGAGGAGATGAGGAGGAGAGCTAGGGTGGAAAAGGAGATGACAGATAGGGCTGATGAAAGATTATTGGGATGGTTTGGACACATGGAAAGAATGAGTGAAAAAAGATTAGTACAAGAGCTGTGGAAGTCAGAGATGGATGGAGTGAATTTGGCATAAGGCGAAGTACTCGGACTTCTGCCTATGGAAGTCAAAGTCACCTTACGAAAGAGAAAAGATTGACAAAAATCTTTGTCACAACAAGCTTGCCATTTCATTCAATTATATATATATATATATATATATATATATATATATATATATATATATATATATATATATATATATATGTATATACATTCATATCACATACGCACAGAATGCCAAGTATTTTTTCAATAGAAAACTATATCGAACATTCAGCAATGGGCATTCTATTTACACGGCTCTTCAGCAAACAATACCTCTCTATACACTTATACAGTACCACAAGAATACCACGTTCCTGAGCCAAACATTGGTCGCTTCTTGTCGGACACTATGCGCGGCTATCCCCCTCATTGGTGGGGGAAACGTTCATCATTGGGCCAAAGGTTCCATTCCCAGGGTGCCCCCACCTCTAGGCTCTACTTTCATCTCTCTAAGTCTACTTTAGAATAATATCGTCTTTGCATTGTTCACTTTCACGAAACCCACGTTGATAAATGCGACATATATGTCATTCATGTCATCGCAATGTTAGAGGCACTGTCAGAGGTTATCCCAGATTTATACACTCCCACACTTCATTAACTATTCCCACGGTCTCTTCTAAATACACTCCCTATATCTGTTTCTTTAGTAAACATGATCCTTATCTATAGTCTATACCATTCTTGATCGTGATGTTCCACAGCTGTATGAAATCGTCCTGTGCTTGCCAGAATAAAACCAACAATGTTTGTCACCTTAGTAAAGGGATGAATTAGGATAGAAAAAGTTCACAAAATTGAAGAAACCCTTCGGTCTAATTAGCAAGACCGCTCCGACATAGCAAAGATGTCTTACAGTCTTTTCTGTCTCACCTACAAAGGTGTGTTGCATCTCCTCGTAATTCAGATCTATGTACTTCATCAATTTATACATCACTAACATTCCTCTTCTATATATATGTTACTCTCAATCATATGTCTACCTCATCAGCATCAAGTGCCCGACACGGCAATTAATCTTTATTTGCATTCCACGCTTCAATGGAACAATGTACTTCATCAATTTATACATCACTAATATTCCTCTTCAATATATACTTTACTCTCGATCATCTGTCTACTTCAAGAATATTAAGTGACCGTGGCCGGTTACCGGGGCCGTGGGTTTCCTTCAAAGGAGAACTAGGGGCAACAGATTGATTGAATTATTCCATGTTTGTTTTCATGTACGGTGCATACTTTATGATATGCATTAAATTTTAGTTTGTTGGCCTACTTCGTGAGTATTGCTGACCAAGTGTTCTCTCTCTCTCTCTCTCTCTCTCTCTCTCTCTCTCTCTCTCTCTCTCTCTCTCTCTCTCTCTCTCTCTCTCTCTCTCTCTCTCTCTCTCTCCATCACCGCTATTCCAACCTTGACACTGCATTACCAACAAAACTTCTTTCTATTTCTTCTTATTTTTCCATGTTAACAACGACTATCTTACTCTACCTCAGCTGCCTCCAAACCCATCAAAACTCACCCTGAGATCTCCACCTCTCCTACATGCAACCTCCTTCAGCATCTGAAAGTCACGAGCCTTTAGGGAAAAAGAAAAAGTGTTATTATTGCCAATATCAGATTAAGGCCGTAAGAAGCGAACGACACGAGAAGACGTTGGAAAGATCACGTCTAGCGTCTTCACTTTTTCTCAGGCGAAGTGCTTTGGAATCTGGACGATGACATCTGGCCACTACTCGCGGCAGCCACCTTGACAAGGCGATCAAGAAAGAGTCACATTTTAAGGGCAATGATGAACACAGACGTGTGTACTGGATGTTATTTAGATGGTTCTATTTTTTTTCTTGTTATCATTAAGCGACCATCTCTAGCCCTCTCTCCACGCTCCTCACTCCCTCTCTCTTACTGCCTCTGTCTTTCTCTCTCTCCTTTTCGGTGCGATCTCATCCCTAGGATAGAAACACTGATCCATGGTGACAAAATGCTCCAGAACTCTTATGTCATCACATACCACACCCCATGATAGCAACGTTGATTTTCTAAGCTGATCATAGCGAGTTTTCGCTCAACAGTATTGGATAGGTGAGAGAAGAAAGAAGATTTCTGAAAACGATGTGGTAATCACATAACACAGTACATCTGTCACCACAACAGAGGGACTCCCCAACACGTCACAATACATCACACCATACTCACCTTGGGCCAGCAACACCTCACCACACTATGGTGCATGTTGAAGGCCAATAACTCAGCGTCTAGCGTCAGCACAACATACTAATGAGACATTTTTTTTTCCTGCGATCAATCGAAGCCCCTCCCCCCGTCTCGTTCCATAGTGCAGATACATATCGCCACATGATATCATTATACATAATAATATATCTAATTTCAGAGTATTGCTGTAATGATTTCAAACGTTACAACTCACACCAAGACAGTGAGGGGAAAGTGTGTGTGTGTGTGTGTGTGTGTGTGTGTGTGTGTGTGTGTGTGTGTG
>NC_134799.1:57322198-57324698 GCF_046742065.1 Oratosquilla oratoria
CTCTTCCGGGAGGGAAATAGCTGTCGATCACGAGTCCAACACGTGATCCAAAGACCAAGCTGAATAAACACACACACACACACACACACACACACACACACACACACCGACAGAGTAATAGACGTGATACCACGAGCGTAGGTTTTATCCTGTATATTGTCATTAGATAAAAGCAATTAGATAAACACAAACATACAATTACACACACATACGCGCGTGCATATGTGCATGTACAGGCCTGGGTCCACATATACACACGCATGCACATACACGAAAAAACGTACTTTGATTTCCTTGTCAGAGTAACAAAATTCTTTATTGTTTTCGATATCTATCTCCTTTCTACTTTGTGCTATGATGCCATTCGTCATTATTCGAAACATCATGTTTCACGTCCATTATTATAATTTGGTCTAGCTATTTCCTCGTAATGTCTTTATTAATCTTACATCCACCATCTTGCTTAACACGGCTCTTGAAACTACAAGTTTGAGTCCAATTTTTCATCGGTGGATGGACAAAGTGTGCCCCTGACATGATGTCCAGCGAAAGGCAATCTATCATGTCCACACTACGATTTTCTAATATTTTATTCAACTGACGGAAGTGAGATCTCCACCCAGTCACCCAACAACCCCAAACACCTTCTGGCCAATCATCATCCAGCTAATGTCCTCCCTGATGATGAAAGACTACTTTATCCAATCAAAAGCAAGATACGGGTGTGACGTCGACATCAATAAGCCAATAGGATGTCATTTTCCAAAACGCCGTAGGTATTGATTAGAACGCCCAGGGAGGCAGCAAGCTTCGTGGTCGACTTCGTCTTATTCTGAATAATTTCCCCTTTGATATACTGTAGAAGCGAAAATATTTCTTCGCGAATTTCGGGATAGGCTGAACATGAGTCACGAGATGTGACATATTTTAATTCCGCCTTATAAATGGAGTTTATATATATATATATATATATATATATATATATATATATATATATATATATATATATATATATATTATATATATATATATATATATATATATATTTCTCAGACATTGAAAAGAGTTCTGGGTAATGTAAGGAATATAATGGAAATTTATTTGTTGATGAAATGTAGAAGGACGTGATACGTGAAGATTATGTATATGGTGATGACGCCGAGCATGATTATAGCATTGTGTTGTGGTGATAGTCATTTTACCGATGGCGATTCTGATGGTGGTGGTGTTAGAATTGGAGGGTGTGGTGGTAATAATGGTGAAAGTGCTAGTGATGATGGTGATGAGGATAATCCTTTCGGTGGGATCGGTGATGATAGTGGTGGAATTAGTGGTGATGTTGGTATTGGTGGTGGTGGCGATTGTAGTAGTAATGGTAATAGTCTTGTTGATGTTGGTAATGGTGATAGTGGTGGCAGCGGTCGTCACGGTGGTGGCACCACTGTTGGTGATATTCGCAATGGTAGTGGTGATGGTGGTGATGAGAGTAGTGGTGATGTTTGCAGTAGTATTGTATGAGCGATTTAAGAAAGGGAGGAAGATTTGGAGGAGGAGGAGGAGGAGGAGGAGGAGGTGAGGAGGGAGGTAACGAAGAGGACAAATAAGAGGATGAGGATGAGGAGGATGAGGTGGATAAAGAAGAAACGAGGAACATGTGGTACGGAGGAGGAGGAGAAAGGGAAGAAGACGAAGGTGGAAGAGGAGGAACAAGAGAGGGAGGAGGTGGAGGAGGAGTAGGAGAAGGATGAGATGTCTTCGGCAATGGTCAAGAAGATAAAGACAATTACGACTGATAATAACAGCGATGACAAAGATGTCACACATGACTGAATTGTTGTCCAGAGCTCAGAAATTCTAATCATCACGTGTGGGATCTCGCGGTGATGAAATGTGTTTTCGTGGTGCATGTGAGAGGAACAAGGGAATGGTTGAAGGAGAGTGATGACGTTGGTCAAAATGCCACTGTTGAAACGTCACTGTGATGAATATATCGCCACCAGTGCTGTTGGTTTTTGTGTTGTGATGACCCCAAAGGAGGAGTTGAAGGAAGAGTGATGACAAATGGCCACGTCCAGACAGCAGCATCGCACGGAGAACCACATCCACGGCGCAATCAGATCTTTTATGATGAAAAATCATGATGGCGCCTCAGCGCTGAGATGATGACAGACTCGTGATGACGACGATAGCGGTGATAATGGAGATAATGACGACAGTGGTAATGTGATGAAGGGGACCGCTGTGACTGTAATGGTCGTAGTGATGACAGGGCGGCAGTGGGGGCAATGCCATTGGCGAACATAACAGCGGGTGAGGCAAGGTGTTGGGTGTGATGATGATGATGATGGTGGAAGGCGGGCTGTTCCACCACTCGCTTGTAATGAAAGTGTTGGTCCGTCAGTGCTGCTGTCACCACACAGAAGCGAGAATTGCCCGGATACTCACAAGCACTCACGTACTCACATTCTCACGAATTTGTACACGTACGCACATGAAGCTG
>NC_134799.1:57344698-57352198 GCF_046742065.1 Oratosquilla oratoria
CCTAGTACGATATATTAACAGATTAAATACGTCAACAATTCATAACAGATGCCAGTTATTATATCGATCTAAATGTAGTTTCATCACAGTGTAGATGGTGAAACTCGTATAGTTCGTACAGTAGTCATCCGTATTCAACACCACCTACTGCTACCCTCCGCTAGTAACATAAAAACGTCTCCTTGTCGTATGTTTTGGTCATTCCCTACTGCAAACGATGTTTCTCTAAGTATAGTACAACTAATATTACAGCTAATACGATATATTAACAGATTAAATACGTCAACAATTCATAACAGATGCCAGTTATTATATCGATCTAAATGTAGTTTCATCACAGTGTAGATGGTGAAACTCGTATAGTTCATACAGTAGTCATCCGTATTCAACACCACCTACTGCTACCCTCCGCTAGTAACATAAAAACGTCTCCTTGTCGTATGTTTTGGTCATTCCCTACTGCAAACGATGTTTCTCTAAGTATAGTACAACTAATATTACAGCTAATACGATATATTAACAGATTAAATACGTCAACAATTCATAACAGATGCCAGTTATTATGTCGATCTAAATGTAGTTTCATCACAGTGTAGATGGTGAAACTCGTGTGCTTCATACAATAGTCATCCTTATTCAAAATGACACCAGATGTATAAGGCTTTCTTTCTAATACTATACTGACTTGTGAAAGTGATAATATAAAACATACAACTAGACTTATATACAGGGCATTCCTACCACCAGACAAATAGTACATACAGCTCAACACACTATGGAAAACCACTTTTCAAACATTTCAGTCGTCATCTGCTCTGCGGGGTAGCTAGGCATGACAGACTTTGTCAGAATTCGGGGATTTGGGTCCAAATGTCTTTACCTGATTCGAGACCTCTCATTTCTTGGATCCTGACACTATCTCCCTTGTTCACTTGTTCACCAGGCTTCCCATTGTCAGAGCAGGCTTAGTAAAGCACTACTCCTTTCTTACCCACTCCGTGAGTTTCTTTTATTCCCTTCGCATTTTACTTCGCCTCTCTTTCCTTTCCCCGCCTTGCCCCTCCACCATCAGCTCTCTTTTTCTTTACTCTTTATCTTCCTTATTAGAGCTTCTCCATTATTCTTTTTTATTTTCACTTTCCTTCCATCTTTTTCTCATTCTTCTAAGTCGCCCCTGCCCTCCTCTTCATTTCATTGACCATCCAGATGTAGTTGAATGATAAGCAATCGTATAAATAGAAGCTCTCAATCTGATCCTATATTTGTACAGATATACACATACACATACGGGCGCGCACACACACACACACACACACACACACACACACACACACACACACACACACACACACACACACACACACACACACACACACACACACAAAATTTCCCCACCACGTCCTTCTTACAGTAAGATCCCTGATCACTACACTCTTGTACATAAACTCCCTAACCCTACACCCAGACATCCTAACCCATCACCACAATCCCCACTCCTTAGGTCGAAGAGCGGCGATGCTTTCCCCTTATTCGAAGGCATGATGCTTCCCCTCGCTCACCCCGTTGGCATATTACCCTGGTATCGTTGTCCCCGGCCGGTGGTGTCGGTGGGATATGCAACTGTCTCTCTTTCCCTCCGCGCGTGGGGGACGGCCCGTTGATGCAGCGAGGCGAAAGCTTCATCCGAGGTGACGAATCCATTATTCTCGCTATTATCCCAGAACTCAGCGTCACATTGGTGGTACTGGCTGATGACCGGATGGCCCTGCGTTTGTGTTTGTGTGTGTGTGTGTGTGTGTGTGTGTGTGTGTGTGTGTGTGTGTGTGTGTGTGTGTGTGTGTGTGTGTGTGTGTGTGTGTGTATGTGTGTGAGTGTGTGTGTGTGTGTGTGTGTGTGTGTGTGTGTGTGTGTGTGTGTGTGTGTGTGTGTGTGTGTGTGTGTGTGTGTGTGTGTGTGTGAGTGTGTGTGTGAGTGTGTGTGTGTGTGTGTGTGTGTGTGTGTGTGTGTGTGTGTGTGTGTGTGTGTGTGTGTGTGTGTGTGTGTGTGTGTGCGCGCGCGTGTGTGTGTGTGTGTGCGTGTGTGCGCGCGTGTGTTTATGTGTGCCCGCGTGTGTGTGTGTTTATGTCTTTGTTTAACAGTATATCTAGATTGTGTCATAAGGAACGGGGATTTGTAGACGAAAGAATTATTACCCACATGGAATTCCTAAAGGAGTCATACCACCCTTTGGTTCGGACTGCCCAGAGGACCTGAACTGACAAAGGGGTCTAAGTAGATGTCTATTGAATCAGTCTAGAGTCTGACAGACTGAGCGATATCGTATGGAGATCCTGAGTTGTCGGAAAGGTCAAGGAATGATCTGAGTCTCTTGAGCCTGACAGTCCAAATGGCTCTGATAGGCAGAACGATGTGTCGCGCATACAGACCCTGGGAACCAAACAGGCAATTAGGTGGTCCAATTGCTGGAACTAAGCAATTTCGTTGCTGAGGGGGGTCGGTAATAGGGTCCGTGCTAGGTTCGAATAATGTTTTAAGCGGATCAGGGTGAGTTGGTTAATGTGTTCAGGTGGTCAGTTGGTGGTGGAAGGGGGCGAAGGAGAATGGAGGACGGGCAGGAGCTGCGTGGCAATGGTGATGTATGAGGCGGACCTGGTAGTGAAAGCTCCTCTCTGATCAAAATGAAAAAAGGTATCGATCACCTTCAGCGGTTTTCGATCTGCGATCTCAAGGTCTTCTAAGAGCTCGAAGTTCCCAAAACGGGGTTCTAGACTCAAAATTTAATAGTTGTATGACAAGCATTTTCATTCAGTGCCGAAGTGATTTCAATGAGGTTTAGAAACAGAATTCCATAGGCATAGGATCCATGGTGAAAAAGCCTGAGAACATGAGCAGAAGTATGACATACACATATATATATACATATATATATATATATATATATACATATATATATATATATACATATATATATATACATATATATATATGTATATATATATATATATATTTTTTTTTTTTTTTTTTTTTTTTTTTTTTTTTTGCGAAAAAAAATGGGGAAAGGGAAAGCGAGGAACATTATCCCCTTTTGAAGGTCACAATATCATCTATGATGTAATCACATACATTACCTTGAATGTAGATGATATACAGACACTCATAACAATTCGTAGGATCGTTTTCTTTTATAGGGAGGTGGGGTTGACTGTGATCATGTTTCTCATTTGAGGGTCCAGCCTTTCTGGAAAACGATTCACTGTGTACTGAGCTGGTTACACTATAGTCGGACTACTATGACATGTATAACCGTGTTAGATACTTGTCACGTTGTTCTACATCAGTGTTAGATAATTTGTTAGATACGTTGTTCTACACCAATGGTTCCCAACCGGTGTGCCGCGGCACCAAAGAGTGCCGTCAGATCAACTGCTGAGGGTGCCGCCAAAATTCGGGGCAAAAATAATTTTCGTATTACCGACTCTTTCTGTCATCCATTTTTTGTTCATTAAAGCAGCATCGGTGTTAAGATGAGTATTTTTATATTATCCAGGGACAAAATTATTTTGTTACACTGATGTTGAATCAACAAGATACTGACAACCTAAAATTTAGATTTTCTAATAAGTGTGCCGGAGACTTCTGAGAGGCTTGGCAAGGGAGCCTCAAGCCAGAAAAGTTTGGGAACCAATGGTCTACACAGACTTGATGTCCAAAATGGATGGAATGTTTCGGTTGACTAAGGCACACGCCGATTACCCTCCCTCCCTCCCTCCCTCCCTCCCTCCCCTGTTCCCCCTTCACAGATCTTTGATTGTCCTCGTGTTTGCAGTACTAATAAACTTTATTCAAATCCATATTCGCTTTTACCTAGTCGCTTCGTAAAGTTTTGTGGCATTTCAAACATTCTATTTTTCATATGTGCAGACATATTCGTACATCAAAACAAAAAAAAAAACACTGATGAAAGCTGAAAAAAATCTTCGTTTTGAGGTTTTATGTCAGGATTATGTAGTTCGCAGAGATTTCGCTGGAAGTAAACTGCCTAAACACCTGCATGCCCGTTTCTACTTATAATCAAACTAATTGAATAATTATGATAACTATATGATATATTAATGAATCAATCTGGTCTTATGGATTACTCTTCAGTGGCCAAAGTCAACTTCAAACTCAATATCCCATCTTCTTCGATCAACTCTAGGTATGGAGAACGCATCCGATAACATTACAACACACAACAACACATCCTACTACGCTTCCACACCCAGCACAAAAACCACCACACCAGTGGGACAGAAAACACCAATCAATGGTGATAATAATACGGACAAGTTCACCACTGGCTTAGCCAAATCGTGTGTTCAACACCGCACACTACAACACACCACACTACACCACATCCAAACGACGGCTTCCTGCCACAGTCTACACAACAACCGGTAGCTCCTCTTCTGCATGTTGGCTATCGCTTTTCTATTATTTACCATTTGTATTCCTCCCCGTTCCGCCCATTTGCTGTACCTTCGTTGTCTGTGTGGACGGACGCAGTAGTGAGTATAGGTTTAGGTTTAGATGTGTGTGTGTGTGTGTGTGTGTGTGTGTGTGTGTGTGTGTGTGTGTGTGTGTGTGTGTGTGTGTGTGTGTGTGTGTGTGTGTGTGTGTGTGTGTGTGTGTGTGTGTGTGTGTGTGTGTGTGTGTGTGTGTGTGTGTGTGTGTGTGTGTGTGTGCGTGCGTGTTTGTGTGTGTGTGTATTTACCTAGTATTCTACAGGAAGGGAAGCTATGCTCGTGGTGTCCCGTCTTTGTATCTCGCAACATCTAGTTTGTTCTTAAATTCATGTATGGTGTTTGCACACACTATTGTTTCGTCCAATTTGTTCCAGACATCCACCACTCTGTGTGGAAAGCTGTTTTTTCAGATCTCTTCTACAACTGTCCTTTTTTTGAGTTTCTTTTCATGTCCCCCTTTCTTTTTTTTTTTCCCTATCCCATTTTAATAAGTCTTCTTTATCAAGGACTTCCATGCAACAGATCACCTCTTTCTCTTCTTTGTTCCAGGGTTGTTAATTCTAGTTTAGACAATCTTTGTTCATATGTCAGTTTTGAAAGTGTTGGGGCCATCTTTGTCGTTGCTCTTTGGATTCTTTCTGTTTACTTTATATTCTTTTTTGAGTATGGGTGTACATAGTGTCGCTGCGTACTCCAGTCTTGGTCTTATTAGTATGACAAGTATTTTCTTTAACATTTTCTCATCCAGGTAATTAAAAGCCACCGTTATTGACCTTAACCCATTGTAGGTTTCTCTGACTATTTCGTTCACCTGCTTGTCTGTGGACATGTCTTTGGTGATGATTACTCCTAGGTCCTTTTTTTTTTTTCAAATTCCATTATACTACATTTCTTAATGTTGAAGTCCACTTCCCACTTCTAGCTCCATTCCCAGACCTTGTTTAGATCTCTCTGTAACGATTCACAGCCTTTTGTCCGTACTTACTTTCTTTAGTAGTTGTCCGTCATTTGCAAAGTCCATGTAACATTCTACACCCTCATCCATATCATTTACATATATAGCAAACATTATCGGAGCCAGTACTGATCCCTGTGGGACTACACTCAGAACTCATGTATGACCGATCTATGGGTAATGCTGTGACCTGACACAGACACACACACACACACAACTTCCTGCCCACGAGAGTTGGAGTGACGGGTCGCAGCGCAGTGATACTGAAATGATTTCAGTCCTGGGCGGGATTCGAACCCGGACCACTAGGGTAGCAGTTGCGAACACTACCACTGCTCCATCGAGCTGTGTGTGTGTGTGTGTGTGTGTGTGTGTGTGTGTGTGTGTGTGTGTGTGTGTGTGTGTGTGTGTGTGTGTGTGTGTGTGTGTGTGTGTGTGCACGCGTATACAAACACACACACACACACTCGGTGGCGCGGTTGGTAGAATCCACGACTGTCAATCACTACGGCGGTCTGAGTTCGAATCCCGCCCAGAGCTGAAATAATTTCAGTATCACTGCGCTTCGAGTCGTTACTCCAACTCTCGTGAGCGGGGAGTTGGGTGTGTGTGTGCGTGTAAGGTCACAGCATTACCCATAGGTCGGTCATACGAGCTCTGAGCTCTCTTCCGGAAGGGAAACAGCTGTCTATCACGAGTCCAACACGTGATCCAAAGACCAAGGTGAAACACACACACACACACACACACACACACACACACACACGCATCATCGATTGGGAGGAAATGCTAAGGAGCGCGTGCGTGGGTTAACTCACGCACGCGCCAATCGTCACGGTTTCTCCGGGCAAACTTCCATGCAGCCACCCTTCCCATTCCAAACAGACGCCCTGCTCCAGCCATGAGTTGTGTGAGCGTCACCCTTCTTCGTCTCCTCTACCGAAGGCTGTCGTTTCGTGCGGAGATGCTCGTGAGTGGAATCGACATTAGTGAGGCGCGTCACCCAGGTCCCGATTTAGTCTCGCGGAACAAGTTCTTACTTTGATATATAGTCACTCATCGTTGCCCGATTATTTTCCTAAAGTATTTGGTACGAAAAGCGTCAAGAAGAATCTTCAGTCATCGTTTCATGTCTTACTGCCGTACAGGAAGACAGGGGGCACAGGCGACTTGAGGATGCTGAATTTAGTACGTCACATATACCAAAGGCTTTTTCCCCCTTACACGGGGGGTAGCCAAAAAGAAAAAGGCATAGAAACCACTCCCACCCATTCCATTTCCTATATATTCCACTCCCCTGCACCCTCCTCCCTCCCTCTTATCTTGGCACCTCCTGGATGACGGAATTTAGTACTTTTGCATATATATATATATATATATATATCGACGTCATATATCATAGTTGAATTCATAACACCATTGGTAATTTTCAACAAAAACCCACTGTGTTGGATAAGAAGAAATGAAATAAATAGATTCCATAGATTCCATATATTTCGATCACGGACTGTGATCACAGTCCGTGATCGAAATATATGGAATCTATTTCATTTCTTCTTATCCAACACAGTGGTTTTTTGTTGAAATTTTCTAATGTGTTACGACATTACTTTGTAGTTACCATTGGTAATACCAATCCTTCAAGGGATCTTCTGACATGATCTACCACTGCTAAGTACTACACTATTTAGGTATATGAAACTTTTTAAACTTTCATCTGCCTCACCACATGCATGGACAGACTGACTGACTGGCCGCTCGGAGGGTGTGAATGATCGATTAAATCAATGAATGAATTTACCAAAACATTGCTCATGTGGGTCAGATTGTTTCGTGTGTATGTCCTTCCTGTTCGCTCCCCCTTATACGTATTAAGCCATGCAAGGGCTGCCGTTTCCTTCCCGATCCTTATCAGCTGACGCTGTCCTTTCCTCCCCTCCCCTCTCGTCTCCTATGTACCTTCCCTTTCCTCCTTATCTTCCTTTCGTACCTCCATCTGCACATGCTCGTCTTATTCTACCAATATATATATATATATAT
>NC_134799.1:57357198-57362198 GCF_046742065.1 Oratosquilla oratoria
ATCTCTACATTCACACTCGGTTTGATTCATTCTTCCGCCTGCCATCATCTCTTGGCTTCTTCCAAGAACTTCATCTACCTCGAATGACTTTCTACTTAAATCCTCCTAATCAAAAATTCCTTTCCTTTCCCTTGCCAAACACCCCATTTTTCTCAATACCTCCTTCCCTTCGGTCATCTCCTTTTTCTATTTCTTATTCTTCACTATTTCTCTCCTCAAAGCTCCGTCTTCGCTTATTCTCCTAATCAAAACTTCCTTTCCTTTCCCTTGCAAAACACCTCATTTTTCTCAATACCTCCTTCCCTTCGGTCATCCCCTTTTTCTATTTCTTATTCTTCACTATTTCTCTCCTCAAAGCTCCGTCTTCGCTTGATTAATCACCCCTTCTCCTTTCCCTTTCCCTCCCCTGCTTATGTCTTCCTGAGAAAAGCTCCTATTCCATACACAACATGTTCTTTCTCTGTTTCTCTTCCTCCTCCTCTTCTTCCATTCCCCCTCTTCATCCTTTTCCTCCTCTTCTATCTCCTCTACCTCCTTCTGTCTTCATTCTGCCTATCATCAACTTTCCCTCGTCTTGCACACCGACTCAGCTTCTTCTCTGGTCTATAAATCAGACGTTCTCTCTTACTTCTTTTGCCCCATATTTGTATCTTTATATTCACCACCAAAATTATATTGACATCTTTCTCAACGAATTATTTCGATGTCAGTGCTATTACATCTCTTTCTTCTCCATTCACCTTTTTTTGTTTTTCTAGAATGAATATGTAAATAACTCAACTTAAAATAATAAGGTTTCTTTTTCCTTTTCTCCTCTTCCTCCTCTCCCTGTTTATCTTCACCCTTTCTTGATTTCCTCTCATCTTCATTTTGCCTACTTCCCCTTCCTCTTCGCTTGGCTCCCAGCCCTTTGGCACCTCGCGTTCTTCCTGGCACTTCAGGAACAACGCCGTCACCACTGCACTAAAACCGCCACCACCACTGCACTAGTACCGCACCATCGCCGTACCATGATCACCATCACCATCCGCGCTTCCCACCAATGCATCTCCGCATGATAGTGTTCTCTCACCGTGCCTGTTCTGTGTTTGACTGCACCCTCCCGTGCTTGCTCACACTCGTTCCGCTCTTTTTCCGTAAATGTTGTTATGCTTTTGTATCGCTGCCATTCTGACTGTGGCTATCGGCTATCGTATACGCTACCACTCTTTTATTATTTGCCAGTGAAACTGATACTATCTGCAACATAAATGCCTCAGGTTCTGGTATCATTAATGTTACTACGGTAGGGGCTATTACTAGCATCGAGGTCTCTGTGACTTGTTAGCACCACCAGCTGTTGCTACTAGACATCGTTAAGCTCGTTGACAGGATTTAATGACTGGCTACCATGGCTTGAAGATTCTTAATTACTCAGTACTGTCCCCATAATTCTCGTCTCTTTGTCACCTCCTTGCCACCACCAACCTTTCAATCAGCAACTTAGTTGACACTACAGGTAAGATCGCCCACGTTGTTGAGATCTTCATAAGCACATTCACCCAGCTTCTCGACCCCTTCCCTCCCGCTCCATCCCACTTTCTTATTTTCTGTTTCCTGCTCGTTCTCCTCCTCTTCCTCCTACTCCCTTCATACACGAGCTGTTCACTCTTCTTTCTCTTCTTCTCTCCCTTCTTGACTTCCCAACTCATCTGTAATGGACTTTTGACCTCAACTCTACTGTACTTTCCTTAATTGCCAGTGACATCTGTCCCTTCCTTTACTTCTTCGACCTCAGTCTGTAGCGAAGGGACTTCTTCTGGATACCGTTTGGCTATTTTGTTTACTTCCTATCTCAAATGTCTGCAATACCTTCACTCTCAACTCCAACGCGCAACACTGTCATTTGGTGTAAACTTGCGAGAGATAGAGAGAATAAAAGACAGAATTCATCAACATGAAAGGTAAAATGTAAAACTCACAATTAAGGCGATGAGTGACTTAAAAACAGTTCTTGAGAAGCCTCGAAGAGAAACGCTTGCAGCTAAGGAGGGAACTTCCTCGTCATTTTACTGACGTGCAAGTAACGAAGAGAGAGAAAAAAAAAATCTGGGCAATTCTTCATGAACGAACCGAAGAGACGTCTTATTTAGTTCTGCAACCTTGACCATCACTGATATAGTTTTCCTTCAATCATATGTACCTCAAAATTATTTTGTTATATATATATATATATACATATATATATATATATATATATATATATATATATATATATTACTAAAGCGCCGAGGAGCCTTTCTCCCTCGCCCCCATCCCCCCCGACTCTTCTTCAACTTAGTACTACAAGAGGAACCTCGACAAGAGCACCTCCCACTCCCAGCCACCATTACATCGAAGGAAGCTCGAAGTCTACAGTTGTGGCTAATGGGTTCCGCGAGCTTTCCTCCTTAGAGCGCCTTATCTACCACCAAACATTTGCTCCGCCCACCCGACACGACTGCGGACACGCCCCCTGACTCATCCACTGATATGTTCACAGGGATATCAATGATGCCCAACCCCACTCACAAACCAGGCGTTACATATAGAGTAATGGCTATTGTTTCCGTCAAGAAAGAAACATATTCACAGGACAAGCAGCTGTATTGATAGATGCCCTTCAACGAACCCAGCAGGAGTGTTGGTTTAAGATCAGCATAATATATTTACTGAGGCTTCTCGTCTTATCAGAAATAGACTGTTCCAAGGTTGAAACATGAATGCCAGTAAAACAAAGACACATGTACAATTGTGCGCGCGATCGCACACACACACACACACACACACACACACACACACACACACACACACACACACACACACACACACACACACACACACACACACACACACACATAAACACACACGCACATACACGCACACACACACACACAAAAAGCACACGAAACTTTCATACAATAACGCATATATATAAACAGAGTTAACAACCCTTACATTAATGCACATACTTCAGAATAACTAATAAAAAAAAGAAAATCGGAGAACAACTGTTGCAACATTTCCTAAGCAAAATCACTATGAATTCAATCCACGCCCCCATTCATCCCATCTGCCTCTCATCGACAAGCCTCTAACAACCGAGACCATCTGACGAACCAGCTGCTACGGCACCAAAGTGCCCCCACTATCGGACTCGATACCATCTGTTCCGCCAGCTCTCTAACAATCTGTCCCTTATCGTTCGATACGGACTGTCAAAACCAGCTGCCGAGCAAGAGCCACATTACAGCCGTGAACGTTGCCATCTGCCTCGCCACCTGTCCTACTGCTGGCCAGCGAGCGAGCGAGCTAGTGGCCATAACGACCAGTCAGCGATCCAGGCCAATTGGACAGCCTCTATCATCCCTCGAAGTATTGGACGGCTTCAACCGCGAGACGGCAAACAATGGTAATGGAACCATGTTATTCCAGTCTCATCTTACAGCGCCTCCGCCTCTGCCTCTACTTCCTCAGCTCTGCACCTCCTCAAAGGCCGCTTCCCAGTTACGATGTCATCACTTTAAAACGTGGTGGCGAGTGTAAATGCGTACAAGGCGATGAGAACGACCAAACTCAGTTCACCTCACACGATTTAGTGAGGTAGTCAGCCTTGAAGGTGCACTGCAGGACCATCGGGGTATCCTCAGTGGGGCGTTACAACCAGTGTGCGCTTACTATGGTTATTTTTTTTTTCAGACAAAGATTTATAATGGGGTTGTTTGTATAATACACTGTTGGTTGGTTCTAGCTCACACCGAGATACTGATTTCATATTGTCATTCAAAATTTCTTGCAGAACCCAGGTGCACTCTTCAAAAATGTAAACTAGATAGTAACTAACAAGTATTACAGAATATACACTTATACATGGTGAAATATACATCAATAAAATCAACTTCTCTACTACTGCTAAGGTCACACTTGGCTGAATAACATCGCCTGTCGGTAGCCAGAAAAAAATAAAAAGTGCTACTCAGTAAGGATAGCGTCAAGAATGCACAGCACTCGTATAAAGGTTTAATGAAAATAAATTATATATTACATCGTATAATACACACGCACACACACGCACACACACACACAGTTTAGATAAAATGAGATATGAAGACGGGACACCACGGGCATAGCTCCCCTTCCCGTAAAATACAACTAGGTAAATACACACACACACACGCACACGCACGCACACAACGCGCGCGGACGCGTGGTTAAATGCAAGCTAACATACACAGTATAAACTAGGGAGTAAATTGACGCTCAGACGCGCGTGCGCTTACCTTCGCGCCACCTAACGGCCATGTCGTCACTTGCCTTCAAGAACACCATCGCCGACGCCATTTTGAGACCTCTGAGAGTCTCCCGGCCGAGGGCTTCGCCCGCCAACCTACCTCCTCCCTCTCTTCCTCCCTCCCTTCCTCCTTCTTCCTCAACCTCTTCCTCCGCACCTCTCTCACGATCTCACTCGCTGCGACGTTATGGGGTTAGTTAAGAGCCTCCATGCGAGGGCAAAGGATGGGGGAGATTCCCCCGACGAGGCGGGACGGGGAAATATAGCCTCGCGGTCTTTTCTTTTTCTCGCCTTCGGGACGGGAGGGTGGGGGTGGGGGGAGGGAATTCTTGTCCAATGTTTAATCGAACCTGAATTACAAAGGCAGAAAAGTCGTCTTTTATGTCATCAATATCCAATAAACCTCCGGGGATATCGTAACAGGTCGTAAAAATTCCTTATTCACCTGAAAGGAAAAAAGAATAAAGTGGAAAAATATACAAAAATAAATAAATTGTAAAAGAAAGTGATTTTGTTCGCGAAGGAAAGAACCCACTGGTCGGCGCCGCTGACTGCTCGGGAGTCCTCACATTCCGTCGGGGTGTTTGACGACAGTCTCCCTTCCCCCCTCCCCCTTCCCCCCTTCCCCCACCCCTTCCCCCCTTCCCCCCTTCCCCCCTCCCCTCACTCACTCCATCACCCTCAAACCTCT
>NC_134799.1:57367198-57369698 GCF_046742065.1 Oratosquilla oratoria
TGGTCTTGGATCACGTGTTGAACTCGTGATTAACAGCTATTTCCCTCCCGGAAGAGAGCTCAGAGCTCGTATGACCGATCTATGGGTAATACTGTGGGCTTACATGCACACACACCCCTAACTCCCCGCCCACGAGAGTTTGAGTAACGACTCGCAGCGCAGCGATACTGAAATTATTTCAGCCCTGGGCGGGATTCGATCCCGGACCGCCGTAGTGGCAGGCGAGAACTCTAACCACGGCGCCACGTGGTTGTGTGTGTGTGTGTGTGTGTGTGTGTGTGTGTGTGTGTGTGTGTGTGTGTGTGTGTGTGTGTGTGTGTGTGTGTGTGTGTGTGTGTGTGTGTGAACGAGAGTGGGAAGTAAGAAAATGGACGGTATTTCGTTGCCAATAACCAGCGCTTCTATCTCTGGAGACACTACAGCTTGAAGGGGTGGACCCACAGATGTAGTAAAGAAAATGTAAGGAGGATAGCAGAAAAAAGGAAGGATAGAAGTTAGAAGTACATACATACATACATACATACATACATACATACATACATACATACGTACATACATACGTACATACATACATACATACATACATACATACATACATACATACATATACATACATACATACATACATACATACATACATACATACATACATACATACATACATACATACATACATACATACATACATACATACATACATACATACATACATACATACATACATACGTACATACATACATACATACATAAATACATACATACATACATACATACATACATACGTACGTACATACGTACATACATACATACATAAATACATACATACATACATATACCAAGGGAGGTAGCCAAAGAAAACAAAGGCATAAAGACCATTTCCACCCATTACATCCATAATAGACTCCACTCCCCTCCACCCTCTACCCTCCCTCTTATCTTGGCACCTCCTGGATGACGGGTCATCCCTGCATCTTGTCGACTGCCCTGGGTCAGAAACAGTGCCGCAAGACACAGCACATCACAGCAAGGCCGCTTCATAATTTTCTTTTAGTGAAAATTTATCTCCATCTTACAAGAAAGCTGCGTGACTGGTCCATAGGGGTGGAGAGGTGTAAAGAGAAAACATAATGATTAACTCAATAAAGTCCTTGATCTTGTAAATTACATTCTGGCTACCGTTACGTGTCATCGTAGATTGAACTCCGAAACTATTTAGATAGGGAGGGGAGACAATCCGATGCCTGGGCATTTAAGGTTCAGTTCCGAAAATCCGCTTTTGAGTTTAATTCCTCCTATCCTTTTTTTTTTTTTTTTTTTTTTTTTTTTTTTTTTTTTTTTTTTTTTTTTTTTTTTTTTTTTTTTTTTTTTTTTTTTTTTTTTTTTTTTTTTTTGAGAAATGAGCTGGATGAAAACTCGGCTTGGGGGGGAATACTAAGAGATGACTGAAAATACCTATGGGGAAGAAAAGACTCATTCTACAATTTGGAACGCAGGAATACAAAGCAGGTGCATGTTTAAAGATGGGAACAGGAGATGTAAGTGAAGAGGAAGAACGGAGTGGAAAACGAAGAAGAGAGATAAGATGAGAGAGTAAAGGATAGAAGTTGTAACAGGGAGAAGGCAAGAAGGAGAAATAGAAAGGGAGAAGAGGAGAAGGGGGAAGAAGAAATGCGGAGAGGGAAGAGGAGAAGGAAGAGAGTAATTTGGGGAAAGGACGACAAAAGGAGTAAGAGAAGGAGTAGCAGTAGGAGGAGGAGGAGGAGGAAGAAAAGGAGGAGGAGGAGGAGGAAGAGGAGGAGGAGGAGGAAGAGGAGGAGGAGGAGGAAGGAGAGGAAGAAGAGGAGAAGAAAGAGAAGAGTGTTGGGGAAAAGGAAGACAAAAGGAGTAGGAAAGCAGTGGGAGGAGAAGGAGGAGGAGGAAGAGAAAGAAGGGGGAAGAGGAGGAGGAGGAGGAGGAGGAGGAAGAGATGGATGAAGATGAGAATGAAGAGGAAGAGGAGGAGCATGAGGAGAAAGCGGAGAGGAGCGTAGGAAGACGTGAAAATTAAATAAAGTCAAACTTGTCGATACAGAAGAAAAGATGTCGACGAAGCTGAAGTTACGATTACCAAGAAAATTGAAAGAATAAATGGTCGAGAAAGAGGAGAAACACAAGCCGATCGAAAGATGAACCTAAGTAGGAGAAAATAAAAAAAAAGAGTGAAAAAAGCTAAAAAAGAATAGGAGAAAAATGGAGATGGGAGAAAGATGAGGGGTGAGTCACGTAAGAGGGAGGGGGAGGGGGAGGGGGATGGAGAGGAGGAGGAGGGAAAAAAACGGGAGAATTGACAGGAAGATAGTGTATTGGAGGTTAAGAAAGATGGTAAGAAAGAGATGGAAGAGAAGAAATAGAGAGAAAGAAGATATAAAGAGTAGAGAGCGTGCAAGAAAGAGAAAAGCAACATCATAGAGAGCAAATAAAAACCAGAAACTGAGATTAACTAGATGACCATGTAGACCTA
>NC_134799.1:57374698-57384698 GCF_046742065.1 Oratosquilla oratoria
CTCCTTCTTTTTGAATCCCTTCTTGTCCATTACTGTTCTAATGTCGCCTTCCCAAGCACCTCTCACATACGTCGGCTATACTTTCTCCTCTCACTCATTCCTTATTTCCTTTTCTTTGCCTCCTCCTCCTCCTCCTCCTCCTCCCTCCTGCACCCTTCCCCGGCCTTCTCGAAACATCCATCAGGGTGCAGTTGCTCCACATGTGCCCAGGAACAATAGGACCAATCACCGCTCGGCAAAGTCGACACCAGCGCCACTCAGAACGAGGGCGAGTTGACACTAAACTGTTTGCAAACGTGTTTGCCACATGAACGGGCCGCTACTCTCCCGTCATTATTTTCCGCTCTCAGACGCCCTCGTCCCTCGTGCACACACATACGCACACAACTGTACACGCACACGCAAATCACCCTACGTGTACACGTCTTCGACTCGAATCTTCCTCTCGTGTATATCGCATACAATAATAAGGGGAGTTTAGATGCAGTCACACTCTCTTTTGAACATGTGCACACACACACACACACACACACACACACACACACACACACACACACACACACACACACACACACACACACACACACACACACACACACACAAGTACACTATCTCGGTCTCAAAGTCTTTGTATGAGAACTACCTAGGCACCACAAGAATGGAGGTGACGATGGAGATGAGGCTGTGGCGCAGCGAGGACGATTGAGGAGAGAAAGACTGGGAAACGAGAGAGAGAGAGAGAGAGAGAGAGAGAGAGAGAGAGAGAGAGAGAGAGAGAGAGAGAGAGAGAGAGAGAGAGAGAGAGAGAGAGAGAGAGAGAGAGAGAGAGAGAGGTGATGTGATGCATGGCGAGTCAAAAGAAACAAAGAAGAAATTAAGATGAGAGATCATGTTTCGTATTGAAAAAAAACAACAACAACAAAGCATTACGCATGTAAAGTTTCCTCTGCGCTTGTCCTATAGATGCGCAACGGCAGCGAAAGACCGAGCAGCCGCAGCAGCAGCAGCACGCTGTGGTGGGTCTGACAGTGCTCATTAAGAGAGTGACAGAAATTCAGACACCTCACCGCAGATGGGCTCGGATAACGTGGCGGAGAGGAGGAGGAAGAGGAGGAGGAGGAGGAGGAGGAGGAAGAGGAGGGGACGGGAGTGGAGGAGAGGTGACTCAGGCAAGGCGAAGACGACGGGGCAAGGGTACACGGGCAAGCCAAGCCAAGGAGGGCAGCGATGGAGGGTGTTGTACAATTAGTGGTGGTGGTAATGATAGTGACTATATTGATGTTGACAGTGATGAAGATAGATAAAAACAGAAGTAATAATGACGGTTGGTGGTGTTGGCTGTATGGCGGTGAACTGGACAACAGGAATGATGTTATCGTCCTCTGCGTTACAGGTTATTTTTAATAACAGTGGTGATGGGAAAGTGGTTTGATTCATGGCAGTGAAGATGATGAATGGGTTATGGGAGAAGTAGTGGTGACAGGAGTGATGACGTTCGCGTCACGTCGGATCTTGGTCTGTCCTCCAAGAATCACAGCAAGGTGAATAATACATAAGAAAAAAACACAAAGGAGTCAGTGAGGAGAGCTATATTTATGTAATAAAATCCTCGGGCTGTTTCAAGACACTTGTTCACGGTGATAGTAACTAATGGCTTGGGGTCGAGAGAACAAAGAAAGGCTGAGAGAAAGAAAGACGAGGGTGAATGGGCAATGAAAGGGAAGAGAAGAAGCACGTGACAGAGGTGAAGAAAGGAAGGAAGGAAGGAAGACAACAAGATCAAGAATAAAGCCGAGGAGAACAAGAAAGGCTACGAGAATCTGGGAAGAAAAATAAAAAGATGCGAGAAGGAATGAGGAGGGGAATAGAGAAGAGAATGGGGAAGGAGAGGAAGGAGAGGAGGAGGAGGTAAGGGATCTGGGCAGAGGCCCAGTCCAAGAAACACGATTTATTGAGGAAAGCAAGATCAAGAATAAAGCCGAGGAGAACAAGAAAGGCTACGAGAATCTGGGGAAAAAGAAAAAGATGCGAGAAGGAATGAGGAGGGGAATAGAGAAGAGAATGGGGAAGGAGAGGAAGGAGAGGAGGAGGTAAGGGATCTGGGCAGAGGCCCAGTCCAAGAAACACGATTTATTGAGGAAAGCGAGGAAGCGAAATGGTTCAGGACAGTACCTGGTGAAAAATGGAGTTGGCGTTCATGTTAGTCCCACGACGGACTAAATGGGGGGGGAGAGGGTCGAGGTACTGATGTATGGGGGGAAAATCAAGTCACTTTTCATGGCGGCAGCTATAATGATGTATGGGGAAGGTTATGCCAGGCTCCATGGTAGCCATTTGAGTGATGTATGTGAAGGGCCACGTACTATTTATGAAGATGATGATATTAATAAACGTGGTGTATGAAATGGCTATCCTGGTGTTATGGTTTCTGGTGGAAAGGTTGCGAGTGGTGGTTTCTTTAGGAACGATCATTGGCATCTAAAGGCAATGAATTTGTAATGAAACTGGTCAAGATATGAAGAAGAGAGTAGAGTCTTACAAGAGAGGAGAAGGAAAGTTGAGGGAAAACGGAATGTGTGACGTCACCCTTGAGTCAAAGTAATTCTTGAGAGGCGCATGTAGGAGGCCAAGACACAAGGTCGAGAGATTGATCGAGGTAGTACCTCCATGCAGGGATTATTATCGAACGGGACAAACTTCAACACAAAGAGAAGAAGACATGCAAAGGAAATAAAATACACGATATGTTTCCAGCGTCATCTCTTCGCCCTGTCACAACGATGACTATCATTCAGTATCAGCCTTAGGTGCAATTGTATAGTCTACCCTTTTGATAGGGTTCTTTCTCATGTCTTCCTGTCTATCTAAGTAATTTCATGAAACCACTGTCAAAATTAATCTAACAAGAAGAAAGTGAAATAGAACAATAATAAGAAGACGATGTCAAAGAACAAACAAATTGTAAACACTAGGTCGAGGAAAAAAAAAAACATGCAAACGCAAGCTTTGGCCAAAGAAAAACGAGAGGGAAGTGTAGAGGCTCGGGAAGATTAATGTCGGCTGAGAAGGGAGGAACCCACACGCAAAGCTCACCTACTCCACATGAACAGCACAAGTTCCTGTTTTTGCCGCTGGCGCTGTTGACGTTGTTGTACAACTTCAAGTACCTTACGAGATGTTGCCTAAAGTACCGTCTGGTTTTAAGAATGGCTGGACAAATACAGGTAGCAATGCTGGAACTGGAAGTTGTTGTTGTAAAAGCATTCTATATTTAGAATGCTTTTTAAATCAGGAACATCAATTATGGCAGCTGCAATGGAAAGAGTAGAAATTGTTGTAGAAGTGTAGAAATAGCTGTAGAAATTGTAGGGGTATTTTGGAAATTATTGTAGAAATAGTAGGGGTATAAACTCTAGTAGTAGTAGTAGTAGTAGTAGTAGTAGTAGTAGTAGTAGTAGTAGTAGTAGTAGTAGTAGTAGTAGTAGTAGAAGTAGAAGTAGTAGTAGTAGTAGTAATAGTAGTAGTAGTAGTAGTTGTAGTAATAGTAAACGCAGAGAATATTCAAAACGCTGGCTGTTTTTCCACACCTTACATGTCAGAGGACTCAAAGGAAATCAAAGCACTCGAAGAATGCCCAGGCACTGCAAAGGAGGATAGAGCAGCGGAAGGGCTCCAAAACATGCGATGATATGCGAGCGGGGTAGATTCCTCCGCATGAGACATGACGAGATAAGGGATCTCACTGCCCAAATGCTTCGGGAGGTATGCAAGGATGTGACCATCGAACCAACACTACTCCCACTAGGAGAGGAGAACTTTAGACACCGCACGTCCAACACCTCAGAGGAAGCACGAGTGGATGTCAGCGCAAGAGGTTTCTGGACACGGGGACAACTGGCCTTCTTTGACATGCGAATATTTGATTCGATGGCCCCTTGTTACAATAACCTAACTATTGAGGCGTCCCACTCCCGGAATGAGAATGAGAACATCAGGATGTAGGAGGAGCGTATACAGAATGTGGACCAGGGCTCATTAACATAAACTTCACGACTTCAGGCGGAATGGTTCCAAGGGCTAAGGCATTCTGCGTTCGTCTGGCAGAGGTGATGGAAGAAAGGAAACAACAACAACCAAAGAGCAGCATTGTATCGTGGATGAGATGTAGACTGTCATTCTCACTCTTAAGATCAGCTCTCCTATGCCTGAGAGGTACCAGGTCCCCACCTCATAAATCAGCACATATACAAAGCCTCAATTTTGAGCACACTACATTAGAAGGTATGATAAACGAACTTCTGTATTAGGCTTCATTAAAGTGAAATAATACAAAACATAAAAGGGTCGTCGACTACAGTCATTGGCGAGAGAGGGGCCAATGAACTGTGTGTGTGGAAGACAGATCCTGACTGATTTCACGACACAGTTCTACGAGATTGGAGGTCGTTAAAAAGTAGTAATAGTAGTAGTAGTAGTAGTAGAAGTAGTAGCAGTAGCAGTAGCAGCAGCAGCAGCAGCAGCAGCAGCAGCAGCAGCAGCAGCAGTAATAGTAGTAGTAGTAGTAGTAGTAGTAGTAGTAGTAGTAGTAGTAGTAGTAGTAGTAGTAGTAGTAGTAGTAGTAGTAGTAGTAGTAGTAGTAGTAGTAGTGGTAGTAGTAGTAGTAGTAGTAGTAGTAGTAGTAGTAGTAGTAGTAGTAGTAGTAGTAGTAGTAGTAGTAGTAGTAGTAGTAGCAGTAGTAGTAGTAGTAATAGTAGTAGTAGTAGTAGTAGTAGTAGTAGTAGTAGTAGTAGTAGTAGTAGTAGTAGTAGTAGTAGTAGTAGTAGTAGTGGTGGTAGTAGTAGTAGTAGTAGTAGTAGTGGTGGTAGTAGTAGTAGTGGTAGTAGTAGTAGTAGTAGTAATAGTAGTAGTAGTAGTAATATGAGTGGTAGCAACAGGAGCAGGTGTAGCTATTGTAACAAAAATAGCAACAACATTATGAGTGGTTATTGTGATAACACTTGTGGACTACTATGGAGAGAGGATGAGTCCACTAACAGACTGCTGGGTTGCCTGGTGGCTATTGCTCATATAAATATCAGCCTTATCCACATGCAGGATTCCCAAGATCTGTATATGCTGTAAGTTTAGTGCCATTAAACGTTAGTGAAATCAATCTCACGCCTCAATAATCTCGAACTGCATAGTGTGTAGAAATGACAAGGCGTTACTGAGTCTGTAGGACAATAATGTCACAGCCCTAGACTCATTTCTAATGTTACTCCTCTCTCGCAATATATCGGTCATCAGTGAAACCGCGAGCAGGTAAGAAAGGTACACAGATAGTTGAATGAAGATGACAATAAGTATGCCATTTCTGTTGGTTGTAAACATGATAAGGGTTGTACGTGACCGGACAGCGAAAGTGGCTACAAGGTTATTATAACAGAAAGGTTATATCTGAGGAACACGAGGTAACATGACATTTTTAGACAGCAGGGACGGGGGGGTTCAGATTCACAATGATACCTAAGATAAATACAATAATTGCATGATCATACATTACGGTGTTGGTACTGGATGTGGTGATAACAGTAATGACAATGTTGAATAAAAGTGACAATAACAAGAAGGCAAAATCATGAAGCGATAATACCCTGGGCATGACTTACTATGTTGTCACTTTTCTTTGTGCTCTGACTGCCGGCATCTTGTTCATGTCCGTGACACACACACCCTCTCAGTAACAAGCGGGGTGCTTGGGGATAATTGTCTTCACTGTAGCACCTACCGTCTTCTGCAATAAAGAGTTCCATCCGGAACTCAAAAGACAAAGAAGAGCACCAGGAGAGGTAACGAAATGAAAATAAATAAAAAGAGAAGTTGTAACAGGAAGAAAAGAGTAGGAAGGAAAAACTAAGAGAAGACTGGAAGGAGAGGCAAGAGAGAGAAGAGGGAAGAGAGAAGGACAAAGAAGAGAAAAATGAGGAGGGAGAGGGTGTGAGGAGGGAGATGACGTGGGAGGAGAGGAGGAGGAGGAGGGGGAGGATGCGTAAGCGTGAAGGGAATGGCAAGTAACAGTTAAAAGGTAGTCTTGATGTAAGACAGACTTGGTCAGGCGTGATACAAGAAGGGAGAGAAGAAGATAACGACGGTAAAATTAGCTTTAGTGGGATAGGAGTGGGTGCGTGGGTCACAGAGAGGTTGGTGCCGGGGGGGGGAGGGGGGATAGCCCCAGGTATGGAGCGGGAGGGCCGGAGACGGGTGGGGTGACAGCTGGTAACAGGAGTTGGGGGCGGAAGTAGAGGAGAGAATGGGCGTGGCAGGATGGGGGGAAATGGGGGAGGATTTAGGGGCGGGGAGGAGGGGGTGGAGTGGGTAATCTTGGAGTAATGGATGAATAAGGAGATCAGAAAGAGGTGGGGTCACACTGATTGATGCAATAGGACTGGATTAAAATGGGTAAGGAGACTCGAGTACTGGATTACCCAGGGTGATGACGACCTAGATTAGGGTGACCCTACACACCTATACACCCCTGCCAAATCTAGAGAAAGGTACACGTTGTTTTGCGTGATTCTAGTGGAATTTGTGTCCGTTAACAGGCTTGTATGGACAACCGTGACTGGTCTTCGAGAACAAATGTCGACAATTTGCTTCTAGCACGGGCTCGGAGGTGATGAAGTAGCCACGTGACGTCAGCACTGACCTACCATGCAGACAACCCGCTGGGTTTCTCTGTGCGTTGCTGTCTTCGATAATCGTGACTCGCGTAACCATGGAGAATTTTTTGTTATTATTGGTCAACCGGCTCGAGATGAGGACAAAAACACAGAGAATGATGACATCAGACCGCCAGCAAAGAATTAACGTACCCTTTTATCTCTGGGGGATAAAAGCCCCCCTCCCCCAGGACGTTGACCTTGGGACTTTGTACGTCAAATAAAGCATAATCTCTGAACCAGCATTCTCTGCGATCTGACGGTACAACTCTTGCTTTCACTTCTGAGTACCACACTGACCTATGTGTTTTGTGACGCTTTGGCAAAGGTGTTTCTCTGTGTCCAGCATTTACGATGGGACTGAGTCTGCGTCGTATATTTACGACTTGCAGACATTTGTTAAGAGAAAACTCTGTCTGCCCCTATTCATTCATTCAAATCGATATTTCGACGTAAATTTCAACTCTCTATTTCAATCTATGATGTTCCGTTTTCCATTTTCTCGTTAGCAGAGGGATAGTTTCTTTCTACATACACAAATCTTTCCTTACTAGGAAGCTCTAGAATTTTGAGATCTCCAATATTCGAAACGAAAAATTACAAAATTTAGAAAAAAATATCTAGATACTAGAAGCAGCTTCTAGATTTTAATTGCCTTTCTTTGTTATGTTTTTCCTTTTCTTTCGTCTTTGGCAACTGTTCCTCCTGCCCCATCTGCAGACTTCTTCTCAACGCTACTTTCCTCCTCCTCTTCCTCCTCCTCATCCTCCTCCTCTTCCTCCTCCTCGTCTTTCCCTTGGAACTGTATTTCCTGTTCTCTTCCTATTTCAGTTCTTCCTCATTTCAACATGATTTTGAGCCACTGGTGAGAAATGTAGTAAAACATTTGTAAATCACGACCAACACCATATTCGGACGAAAGAAAGTTGCGTAAGCAAAACTATATATTTCGATTGCTAACTGCAATCCTTTTCAGTAGTACCTGAAGAGGATTGCAGTTAGCAGTCGAAATATATAGTTTCGCTTACTTAACTCTTTCTTTCGTCCGACTGTGGTGTTAGTTGTGATGATTTTGAACATTTATTTCTTTTAGCCTCAAGCATAGACAAGTTCGTTTCCTACTGGGAGTCTTCGAAATAGATACATCTCCGCCATTCGGAAGGAATGCGCCTTTCAGAAAAGAAGTGCTTCTGGTATATAGAACCCAGTTTTAGAAACTTTAAGTCTCCAAATTTCCTATTTTCGGAAAGAGCTATTTGTGTTCTTCAATTCTTTTGCGATTTATCTTTTCTTATGACTTTCCACATTTTTCTTCTTCAGCTGTATACCTCAATCCTAAGCTTTCTTCTGTTACGTTTCTTTCCTTTCTTCTATTTTGTTAAATCTCTACGGTTCCTCTTCGCTCCATATGTCTCTCCTCCATACATACTAAACTTTCCTCTTGTCTTCCCCTCCCTCGACCCAAATAAATCTTGCTTCTACTGTTCTTTCCTATATTTCTATAATTTCTCTTTCTTTCTATACACTTCTCTCACTCCCTAACATATCTCCTCCCGTTTCCCCTTCTACCCCTTGCCTTTTCCTCCTCCTCCTCCTCCTCCTCCTCCTCCTCCTCCTCCATCCCTCCACAACCCATCTCAACGTCGTCCATCTCGGTTGGATGTCGAGAACTCAAGGACTGGGGCGGGGCAAGGCGTGGCGGGGAGGAGGAGGAGGGGGCGGAGAGAGGAAGGAAGTACGGGGGGGATGGGGTGGAGGGAGTGTTGGAGAAGGATGTGGATAAAGAGAACGATCCACAGAAAGGAAGCCTTGGGAAGGGTGAGTTTAGAAGGAGGAGGGTTAGAATAGGGTGTAAGTGTGAGTTTGGTGGGAGGGGGGAGTGGGTAGAAGAGGTAGCTAGCTTTCCGCCTCATCTAATATCAAAGGAGGTGAGGGAAGGAAGGTGGGTAGAGGAGGGGGGGGCGAGGGGAGGGGAGAGGGGGAGAAGAGAACTGAAGAGAGGGGGAAAGGAGATGAGGAGGGGAAGGGGGGAGGTGGAAATGTATTGAGACATGAGGGAAGGAAAGTATAAGAGGGAAAGTTGGGAAAAGGTTAAAGAGACGGGTGAAATATGGAGGAACAACAAAAACAACACACAATCAATGGGCCAAAACTTCAAAGAACTCGGTTAAAAAAAAGGCGGGAAGATTAGCCAGAAGACAACGGAGATTTTACAGAAGCGTGTAAACTCGGAAAGTTTCCGTCGATATGCCGTTTCTTTGTCTCCCATGTCTTCTTTTCACTCTTCTCTACACCCGATTCCTTCATTAAAGGTCGCCTCTTCTGACCTCTCATCCCCTCTCCTCTTCGTCTTAGCGGCCCATCTGTCACGCAAAAATTGAGCATCGTACATCTGGTATGCTGTGATAACGTCTGCGCAGAGCTGATGCGCAGACGGCCTCAAAACCGACTCCTCACTCGAGCGGTCCCTTCGCTCCAATGCTACGACGTGATAAGACCCATTTTGGCACGACGCACTTGGCCGCCGCTTAGGCCCTCGTTGTGTCGGGCGTTACTGTATCGTCTTCAAATGACTTTCTCAACGTATGATGACGTTAAGTGGTTACTGGTTTTAATTTGAAAGGATTAACATGGCAGGACGGAGTGGGAGGTCCCTCAAGCTCCCAACACACATACACACACTCTCTCCGTCGCCTGCATAGGCGAAGCATGATGGCTTTACACCTTCATCAGCCGGGGAGAGGGGAGATTATTTGAGGGGAAACGGAGGGGGGGGAGGGGTGGAATGTATGGAAAGGAGAAATGGAAGGAACCGAAAAGAGGAGGATGAAAGGGGAGGGAACGGCGCAGAAGTGAGGCGTTCGGGCCAAAACAAGGAATGAAAGGTTTGGTAATGAACATGGATGTGAAGAGGACGTAGTGATGAAGAGGGGTTGAGGGGAACACGGAACATACGTGTAACGAGGAAAGTCAGATCGAGAGAAGAGGGATGAAGAGAACGAGAAGCCCAAGAACAACGGGTAGAAAGAAAGAGGAACGGGGAGAACAGAACCTGAAGCCGCTCTAGACGAGGTGGTGGTCTATTTGAAGGACAAAGTTGGGAAGCCACGGTTGTAAACATACAGACACACTTCGGAGACCAAGACAAATACAATCAAGATATCCACTCTTGAGGTAAGCAAGGTATATCTCACAGTGGGTGGGGGGGGGGGTTAGAGAGTGTAAAGAAAGAGGTCATGCGACGATGAAGGAGAGACGAAGAGAGGAGAAGGAGAGAGGAGAGGTGACACGCAAGGCAACGC
>NC_134799.1:57399698-57404698 GCF_046742065.1 Oratosquilla oratoria
AGGATAGTACTTATATTGCTTTACAGTACACGGCCGTGTTCCATATAATGGACTCCAAATTCCAAATGGTTCTTTGGTTTCATGCGGCCCAAGAACACACAAAGCTGTTAACTGAATCCCCTTCCGAACCGGTTTGCACGTTTCATTATATCCTTGCTGTCGCCAGGTGATTTTATTCTTTTCCGTGGCACCCCCTTGTGTTAACAGGGTCCTCTTTAAACGAGGCAATCAATGTTCTTCGGCTGACAAGAGGATCCAGCAAGAATTTACCAAACAATCGACGGCCCTCTCAGTCCGAATGTTGCCATAACAGTGATCATAAAATATATCCCAGCCAAAGAGTGAGCTACGAGGTTCTCTCAAAGAATGATGAGCCTCCTTCATAGGCTCACCACCTCATCACAACACCTCCCCAACACACACACACACACACACACACACACACACACACACACACACACACACACACACACACACACACACACACACACACACACACACCCCAACGTGTGACACTACATACCCCGAATCAAAACGTAATTGTTTACTGAATGGGTAGAAAGGAGATCCTGCCACTGTCCCCAGCTCTCGTTATTGCGCACGGCCTCGAATCCTTTCTCTTATTAAAGCTTTGCCGCTCGGTATATTTTTCCTTCACCTCTGGCCGAGATGGTTCGAGTCCGCTACCTTTAATAATTGTTAGCATAAGCAACTGATCTGAATGGCTGACAGACGCGATATGTCTTAACTTAAAGCAACCTCTTCTCGCTGCGTGAATCGATACTGATGATGCATTGTGGTCTTTGTGTGTTGCAGGTCGACAACAAGAGGTACCGGTACGCGTACCACCGGTCCTCTTGGCTGGTAGCGGGGAAGGCAGACCCTCCGCCACCGTACCGGCTCTACACTCATCCTGACTCGCCCTTCAGCGGTGACCAACTCAAGAAACAGGTCGTCTCCTTCGAGAAAGTCAAGCTTACTAACAACGAGATGGACAAACACGGACAGGTGAGGATCAGTGGCTGTACATTTACCATTACACATATACATGCATATGCACACACACGCACACACACACACACACACACACACACACACACACACACACACACACACACACACACACACACACACACACACACACACACACACACACACACACATATATATATATATATATATATATATATATATATATATATATATATAAGAATATCCTCTTCAACGCTGTCTTGGGTATTGTTATACCCATCATTTCATTTTCTAGACATCATCAATGACGCTGATTTTATCGTTATCCTCACCATCAGAACTAGGATTGTCATCTTCATTGTGATCGCAAGACCAGCCTTGTTACAACCTGTGTATTGATATCATAGCCATCACTGTCAACATAGGCTAAGATTAATTGCTATAATGTCATCATCCCTACAATTAGTATCGTTGGCACATTAATTAGCTCACTGGGTTTTCCATGTTTTTGTGCTTCCAGACCTGTTCCATTTCCAAGTCTGCTTAATCAAAATCTGTCTTAATATTATTACTACCGTCAGCAACATTTCTGTTGTTGTTATGCACGATTATTGTTGTTTTGAACGATTATTTACCAACGCTTCCGTCGTTGCAGTCAATCTCGCGCACCTGTTGTACGTTTTATGTTGTTATTGGTCTCATTATCATAAATACTATCACCTATAATTAACTCATTCATTTTAATAATACGACTGATAGTATTACATAAATACGGACACGAGAGTTGTTGTCAACACCATTCTTATCGAGAAATAAGTATAATAAATGACGCAACTATAAATTAGTATTAGTATTAGTATTGATATTATCATCATTAGTATTAGTATTAGTATTAGTATTAGTATCAGTATTAGTATTAGTATTAGTATTAGTATTGGTATTAGTATTAGCATTAGTATTAATATCAGTATTGATATTATTATCAACATTAGTATTAGTATCAGTATTAGTACTAACATTAGTACTGTCAAAAAATTATCAAATAAATAGATACAAGATAAGGACAAATGTATTCATGAGATCTATAATGATGACCATGGCATCCGCCATACCAATACCTAATTATGACCATAAATATAATTATTCTTATCGATATAATTATCATTAGGATTACTTTTTCGTGGGAATACGTAATATATGTTTACATCTGTTACATGAATACCCCGGTAATCGTTCCCATGGCCATTTGCTAACGAGTAGTCCGAGGTAACTAAAAGTAACGACACTGGCAACCACGGTTGTCATGGTAACGATGAATGACGAAGCTCATAACTGTGGCTGTCACGGTTCTTTGAGGAGTCTGGGTGGCGATAGTGTTGATGGACGAGAAGTGGAAAGTGAGACGGGTGGGGGAGGAGGAGGGAGGAGGGAGGAGGGAGGAGGGAGGGAGGAGGGAGGAGGGAGGAGGGAGGGAGAGGGAAGGGGTAGAATGCCCATGGGGAGTGTAAAGACAAAAACGTAACTGAAGAACGAGGGAGGAAAGTGGAGAGATAGGGAAAAGGGAGAGGAATATTAGAAATAATAGGAAAGAGGGAGGGAGAAACAATGGTAGGACTGTGAAAACGAAAAGATAGGAGGACAGAGAGGAGGGGAAGGGAAGGGAAGGGAAGGGAAGGGAAGGGAAGGGAAGGGAAGGGAAGGGAAGGGAAGAGACGAGAAGGGAAAGGAAGGCAAGAGAAGGGAAGGGAAGAGAAGGGTAGGGAAGGTAAAGGAAAGGAAAAGAAGGAAAGGAAGGGAAAGGAAGGGAAGGGAAGGGAAGGAAAGGGAAGGAAAGGGGAGGGAAAAGAAGGAAAGGGAAAGGAGGAGAAGGAAAGGGAAGGGAAGGAAAGGGAAGAGAAGTGGAAGACGGAGAAGACGTCCACGGAATGGGGAGGTCAGTCAGAAGAGAGGAACAAAGGAGGCGACAAAGAAAAGAAAAGACAATAAAAGAGAAGAAGGACACGAGAATCGTGCGGGTAAGAACCAACGAAAAAAAAAAACGCAAAGTACAGGAAGAAGCAGTGGAGGGAAGGAAAGGAAGGAAGAAAAGGAAGAGAAGAAGAAGGGGAAGGAGGGGAAAGGAGGAAGGGGAGAGGGAGGGGGTAGGGGGGAGGTAGCAGATATAATCACTTCCATATTTCCGTAGTCAGGCAGGCCTGGGCGAGCCACGGCGTGAGCCCCGCCTATACCATACCGCTATTTACACGGGCCAGTTCACCCGAGTCCCGGCTTTCCCATTCACAACATTTCACCCTGATTTACAATCCCACACTTAGATTTACAACATTACGGTCAAATTCACGAACGAGGGGGAGTTCTTGATCTATAACTCAGGAACTTTAATCAGTTCCCTTAACGAAGATCATTAGCGGAACAGTTAAATCCTCTGACGAGAGCGTTTGTACATGGTGGCATGTACATGTACATGGTGGCATGAACATATACATGTCCTCGAGTGGTGCACGTGCACGCACACACATACACACACACAAACAGACACACACACACACACACACACACACACACACACACACACACACACACACACACACACACACACACACACACACACACACACACACACACACACACACACACACACACACACACACACACACACACACACACACACATACACACCCTCTTTCTCTCAAACACACACACACATACGTACATACACACACACACACACATACACACACACGCACGCACACACACACACACACACACACACACACACACACACACACACACACACACACACACACACACACACACACACACACACACTCTCTCTCTCTCTCTCACACACACACACACACACACATACCTACATACACACACACAAAATCACCACCAAATACAGACACTCGAATACGTACTCTTATTCACACACAGGCACAAACACGAACAGGAGCAAATATATAAGTAAACGCGCACACAAATACCAGGAAGAGTAAAATGCACAGATGCGCAAGTCCCACCCCCAATACACACACGGTATGCTGATGTAGGTGATAGTGTCGTGAACTCTAACGTGGGTGGTTCTAAGTTCCAGCTGTACACCCGGTATGAAAAGCTTTCAATGATACTACACCCGTCACTGCTCCCCGTGGGTAACTGTGTGTATGTGTGTGTGTGTGTGTGTGTGTGTGTGTGTGTGTGTGTGTGTGTGTGTGTGTGTGTGTGTGTGTGTGTGCGTGTTTGTAAGGTCACAACATATTTCACAGATTGGCATATACAAGCTATGAAATCTTATCTTGAAGGTAATAACTGCCAATCGCATGTCCAGCATGTGATCTAAGACCAGAAGTAATCAAACGCGCGTGTCAAACACAGACATACTCATGCACACGTACACACACACACACACACACACACACACACACACACACACACACACACACACACACACACACACACACACACACACCGTCCGGGGCTGAAATAATTTCAGTATTGCTGCGCTTCGGGTCGTTACTCCAACTCTCGTGGGCGGGGAGTTGGGTGTGTGTGTGCGTGTAAGGTCACAGCATTACCCATAGATCGGTCATATATGAGCTCTGAGCTCTCTTCCGGGAGGGAAATAGCTCTCGATCACGAGTCCAACACGTGATCCAAGACCATGGTGAATACAAAGAGTGAGTTCATAGCTGTCAAGAAGAGAGAAGACAAGGACAATAATATCAATAACAAGAAATGAGAGTAGAAAATCTTAAGAAAAGAGGAAAGAGGCAGTGCTATTGAACAGTGCCACTGCCTCAAATGGAAGAGTGGAAAGTTGAAGTCTTCGATAGTGCCATCTACTATTCGAAAACCTCTTCTTCATCCAAATTCTGAGTCAGTTCTCCTCCGCTCACAAACTGACTCACTGACTCACTCTTGCACGTTTCGTCTCTTTCCCTACGATCTCCCTTCCTTTCCTAGTCTCATCCTGTCCCCTCTCCCCTTCCGCTTCACCCCCTGCCCACGACAAGCCGGCCACCCAC
>NC_134799.1:57414698-57417198 GCF_046742065.1 Oratosquilla oratoria
ATGTGTGGTCTTCCCCCTATGTTCTTCTGATATGCAGCTGTTATGATCAGCTTGGACATCAAAATAACACTGTGTTTGAACAATTATGGAAGCTGGCGCCTCTTCACTCGCGATAAACAATATCAAATCTCTTTGTATTTATTACGAAGTCCGAACCTCGTGTGCTTTCGATCTTGCAACTATGCTTGACCAATTGTCCGTAGCCATGGATAGAACTACGCCAGGAATTCTCAGCCTATTTCCCCATACATCCCACATTTATGTGATACTGTTGTTTGGCTTCCTGAAGATGACTTCAACACTGATTATTTTCATTAGTTTTGAGTTTGGAGCCCTACTTGTGAAATTCTTTGGGTCGTTATGGGTTATTTGGTTGCGAACAACTAAAACTTTACTAACTATAACTAGTACTTGAGTTCAACAGGAGTACTTCATTTGGAAGCACAGGGACACTGAAAGCGCGAATGCTGTAATTATAGTCGTAGACGGCAAAGGAAGCTTTAGGTGGGATAGTAACAAAGGATCATTAGGGTGATAGCAGCTACTGATAATAGGACTATTAGTAACGATGATAATTATATTGAGGAGGAAGAGGAGGAGGAGGAGGAGGAGGTATTGCAACGTGGCTGAGGTCGTGACTGAGGAGACTGTCGGGCCGTGGCACGAAAGAAAACGGGGAGAGAGGGTGAGGGAAGGAAGAAGGGAGATGTGGAAGGGAGCTAGAACTGGGTGGAGTGTGGGACGGTTCATGTGGAAAATATCTTAGAGAAAGATATTGACGATAAGCACAGTGTGATGCAGACCCAAAAATGACAATCTACAAGGAAATGCAAAGAACAGGAGGTTAAGGTTGGCAAGTACTCACCGAAAAACAGTTCTAGACTGCATGACTAATGATGAATACTGTTCTCGATTATGAGCGAGTGAACAATTGTCAGACTAGAAACCTAGCTAGTACCACTAGATGTTGCGAGGGGGGGCGAAGGTGACCATGAGTTGCATGAGATAAGAAACAATTCGAAAGTCACAAGTGTTATTAAAATAGTGTCTATGATTTGCATAAAAGAAGACAACATGGCAATATTGCGAGACCATTGCTCCATCGCATTATGCTGAAAATAATGATAATAATAACGACGAAAAGCGAGTGCATAAGAAGAAAAACCAAGGCTGATAATGAAAAAAATAAATAAATCGTAATGCCTGACAACAAAATTGATAGTACAAAAGACAAAAGAAAGTAACACGAAAAGCGGCGAGAGTGATAGTAATGGCTAATGATAGTGATAGTAATGATGAACGCGGTGCGCTCCACCCGTAGTGATGAGTGACTCGTATTACGATGAAGCGTTCCGAATTGTGGTGAGGAATTATGAAGATTAGGTGTCAGGCCACGTTCCTGGAGTGTACCAACATGGGTGGTCTTCCTTTCCAGCAACACTTCTTCCAACACTACCACCAACACTTCCTCTCGACTCCCCTTTTGTTCTTTGGCAGACGCCTTTTTGTAGCCTCCACCTTCATGTTCTTTGTTCTTTGTCTTTGTGGGTGTGCCTCTATCGTCGTCTCCTTCCAGTCTTTACATATTCTCTTCTTCTTTTTCTTTCTCCTCTTAATCATTTTTCTCGTTTTTCTTCTTATCAATTTCTTGAATTATTTCTCCGGTGTCCATTTTTTCCTCGTTCGTTCTCTTCTCTTTCCAGTTCTTTTGCTACTTTTTTTTCCATTTCCTCCTCATCCCTTCCATAGTTACACGTTCCTGAACTATTCATTTCTTCTTTCTTTCTTCCAGCCTCGCACACATCCGCTCTTCGGCAGCGCCTAAATCTCGAGTTGATTTCATTTCTTTCTTCTTTTTCTTTGGTTATTGCTTAACTTCTTCTCTCTTTCTTTTCTATCATTGCGTATCGTCTCCCTTTATTTGATTTTTCGTTCATATAAATATTTCTGCAGTTCTTGGAGGAAAGACGTTTCCATTCCTGACACTTCCCTGGTCGTCCTCCTCCTCCTCCTTCTCCTCCTCCTCTCTCAAGACTATCCTTCTTTCCCCAAGTCTTCCTATGATACTACATTCTTCCTCTATCCCCTTTCCTTCTTAATTACGAAATTTTTTCGAATCTATTATATTGATTTATTTTCAATCTTGACCTTTCTTTTGTAGTTTCTGAGCTTATTCTCAGCATCACTCTCCTTCACTACCCTTTTTCTTCATCCCAAACAGTTTTCACTCTACCTACATTAGCACCTGGTGTTTTCACGTAGCTTACTCTTCTCCTGTAAATTGTCTTTGTTTCTCTATTTTTTCCCTTCCCTATCTATCACTCTACCCCAACTCCAACTTCCTTCATTATGCTTTTGCCTGTCTATAGTCATTTTCTCCTTAATCCTCATCCTTTCTTCACATCGCCAGGTCTTCTTTCGTTCCCCTTCACCTTTCTCCTTTCACAATCTTTATCTCTCCTCCGTCCTTCTCTTATGGACTTCCAGACCCCCTATTCCA
>NC_134799.1:57419698-57422198 GCF_046742065.1 Oratosquilla oratoria
ACACACACACACACACACACACACACACACACACACACACACACACACACACACACACACACACACACACACACACACACACACACACACACACACACACACACACACACACACACACACACACACACACACACACACATACACACACACACACACACACAAACGGTGCGATGAAATATGGATAGGCATATGGGGAGTGGCCCCTGGCTCCTCTCCATACGGCTGGAGGGAACAAATGAAAGAGTACCATAATATATAGATATGAATCCCGGTGGTGACAGGCTCCATGGCGTAATAACACTACGAGAATCAATAGCAACATCATCCGAGCGGGACACTTCTATGCCGCATATATGATACGCTCGTGGCAGTTCAATGTGCTTGTAACTCTCACTCTCTCACTCTCATTCTCACTCTCTGTTTGTGTGTATTTGTGCGCGCGTGTGTGTGTGTGTGTGTGTGTGCGTGTCTGTGTGCCTGTCTGTGTGTGTGTGTGTGTGTGTGTGTGTGTGTGTGTGTGTGCATTTGAGTGTGCGTGGGCGCGCAAGTGTGTGTGTGTGTGTGTGTGTGTGTGTGTGTGTGTGTGTGTGTGTATTCACCTCGGATCTGCTGCAGCCTCTTTTCGAGACAGCCAGACACCACCCTACGGCAGTGTGTGTGTGTGTGTGTGTGTGTGTGTGTGTGTGTGTGTGTGTGTGTGTGTGTGTGTGTGTGTGTGAAAAAGACGGTCACTACAATGTATACAAAATTCCGACAAACTTGATAAAAAGACTAATCTCTAAAAGAAAAGAAATTTCAAAAACATTAGTTTTACTGTATTACATAATTTCCTCTGATAAAGATACAAAGGATTACAAAGGCGGAGCATGCCGACAGGAGACCTTTTGGTCCATAACTAGGTCTAATGCGAAAAATCCTAATAATAACAATAAATAAATCAATAAAAACTATAATAATGTAAGTATAAAATAAAATACATAAACACATAGGCACAGTCAAACAACAAACAGGTAAATAGTAAATAATAATAAATTGACATATAACTAATAATAAATGAGAATCAAACAGACAAAAAAAAAAAGTGCTCAGAGAAATATGATCAAGGGTATGCTTGTTTCTTAGTATGATATTGACATAACAAATGGCATAAGGTTCTGAAATAACCTTGTAAGCGGTCCATTAACTTGGCTAGGAAGATTTACAAGTTCCGCACAAAACTAAAGAATATCAGCCGAAACGACACGAGAATCAGAACCAATTTTCAACCTGCGACAACAGAAACAAGACCGTGAAAATGTTTCTTCGACTATTATTATCAAACACAAATGAAATAAAAACTAATACCATTTTTCTAGGCAATAAATTTATATGAATATGACCGCAATGATAAATAAGAAACAGATAATGAATATTTACAAATGTGTTTATGTCTACAAAACAGACACTGGACACAAATTCGAATAACAAGTAGGAGACTCGAATGCAGGAGTGAAAACGTTTACGAGGGGAAATGAAAGTCGTAAACACGTGATTGAGAAATCTAGCAATGCGAGAGAGAGAGAGAGAGAGAGAGAGAGAGAGAGAGAGAGAGAGAGAGAGAGAGAGAGAGAGAGAGAGAGAGAGAGAGAGAGAGAGAGAGAGAGAGAGAGAGAGAGAGAGAGAGAAAGAGAGAGACAGAAAGAGAGAGAAAATGAAAAATCCACCGGGACTTAGAATAAGCTGGCGGTTGTAAACATAGTACAGAAAACGTGATGGTAGTACTACGTGCTCGTAGTTCCAAATTTAAAATGTGGATGTCAGCGCAAATGAATGTGTTTTTCATTTAGGGTTGGTCAAAATTAAAATAGCAACATGCTGGAGAGAAAATCATGGAGTGTGCTCGTGTGTATCTAGTGTGTGTGTTTGTGTGTCTGAGTACAATCACCAAAAAGAACTGACACAGCATATCAAATTCCCTATACAAACAATTACATTCATCGTTCATTATTAATACATACATCCATGCACGCTCCTTGCAATAGGGATTATTATTAATAGAAAGGCATCAGTAATACATTCAGAATCACTGAAGTTATCAAGAATTCTATGAAAATGATATAAATATGTCCCCGCAGTCCCGAGCCACGCAGCGGTCTGTCACCTTCCGTCTTTCTCGGGTTAGGGCGTCGTTACTTGCGGCGAAGGCCGAGGGGATGGCGGTTCGAATCCTGCCACCGGAGAAGTTGAACCAAGGGCATGGTTCATTAAATTCCACGCTACAAAGTCCTCTGTGAGGGGCACCGTTCTCGCCACCTGATAGGGAGTAGTTTGTGACGTTAATCCATATCATCATCATCATCATCATCATCATCATCATCATCATCATCATCATCATCATCATCATCATCATCATCCTTTCCACTCCTCTTCACTCTCCCTGAGTGCCCCATGGTCTCTGATACCTGTCGCTAAAATTTTGTTATTCAGTTCAATTTGCTGACAACAGCAAATAAATCTAGGC
>NC_134799.1:57454698-57457198 GCF_046742065.1 Oratosquilla oratoria
AAGGACTCTGTTGTTGGACAAACATCTCTCGCACGGAGGCGGAACGAATGCTTCGAATACGTGAGAGAAAAGACTTGAAATAGCTCCTCAGTGTCTCGTGTAGGAGGGCCCACGTGCCACTTCAAATACTGCCAGAACGATATCCCGTCGAATCTCGCGTCAGATCTAAAGGCCTTTCGGACACATGGCATCAATGCCGAGAAGACGAACAATGCCACTTAACGGCCACCGCAATGTCACCACTGAACAAGAGCAAAATCCTTAACACCCCCGTGGCAACTATTGTTGACACAAACAGTAAAATACTCGAAGAGGGAGGCGGCGCGTGAGAGAGAGGAGACTGTTGTGGGGGTCGGTGGCAAAGTTAGTCAGACTTGTGGCTGTGGGTGCCTGCATACCTATACATCAGATCTGCAGTCATGTAAGCCTCTGCAGTACGTGTGTGTGTGTGTGTGTGTGTGTGTGTGTATTCACCTTGGTCTTTGGATCACGTGTTGGACTCGTGATCGACAGCTATTTCCCTCCCGGAAGAGAGCTCAGAGCTCGTATGACCGATCTATGGGTAATGCTATGACCTTACACACACACACACACACACACACACACACACACACACACACACACACACACACACACACACACACACACACACACACACACACACACACACACACACACACACACACACACACACACACACACACACACATACACACACACACACACACACACACACACACACACACACACACACACACACACACACACACACACACACACACACACACACACACACACACACAACTTCCCGCCCACGAGAGTCGGAGTAACGACCCGAAGCGCAGCGATACCGAAATAATTTCGGCCCTGGGCAGGATTCGAACCAGGTACTGCCGCACCTCCGAACTGGCAGTCCAGTACTCTATCAACCGCGCCACCGAGTGTGTGTGTATGTACGTGTGTGTGTGTGTGTGTGTGTGTGTGATTGCCCGTTTGCACGTGTTTTTCTGTGTCCATGTGTATATTTATAGTTACCCATGCATTCATGCACTGTATATTTGCATTGACATAGGCTTGAGTGTGTGAATGTGTGTGCCTGTCTTTCATTATGTCCACACTTGCGTATGTATATTTCCTATCTATGTATAGTGATATTTATTTTTTCCTTTACATTTGTGTGTATATGTTTTCAATTATGATACAAACGTACATTCTAAATGACATAAGATTATGCATTATTAATTATAATCACTATTTTCCATGACTTTTTGTGAATGTTTTGGCCATTTTGTAAATGTTAAAAGTAGTAGTATGACTAGGCTCTATTTTCTAGAGCTGCTCTATCACTCTTATATTACTGTTACGTATTATCACTACCGTCATCTGATTCATTTTTACCCAGCATAGTACATCTCTATATCTGAGGACTACTCCATTGTCACTATTCACCCAGGAAATACTATCCTTTTAAGCAGTTAACATATTCCCAAATGGCTTACATCCAGCAGAGGAAACCATTCCCATCATCCAACGTACCACTGCATTTCCCATTCTTCACCTTATACCCATGTAACATCACGTGACTATATTCGCCTTCGGCGACTTAGGCTACACAAAGTATACACCATACCCTACGTTACCGTACCAAGTGAGATTTACAATTTAATTCTGGCTGTTCTTAGACTATCCTTTTCATGCTATTGACACCTCTCTGATTAAACCCACTTCCACACCTTCTGCCGCCAGATGATTTTAATCAAAATGTCACACCTCGGGAGTGAAGGTGCTTAATGCAACAATCTAAGACACCTAATACACTACGCCCCTTCCTACATTACCGTCATCATCATCACTATCTCACTCGTTATCTAAAGAGCAATTTATCAGTGGATATTAATTTAGGCCGACAAGCGGTCTAGCAGCCCCAGGGCAGCTGCTGTGCGCTGCTGACATACCACCTACCACGCTGTCTTCCTCTTCCATACCACCAGTTGGTATGGTATAATCTGCCTTTCATCCTTCCACCATTGCACCATCTGTCTATAGCCCAGCTGTCGAAGCTACATTTACCCCCACTTTACCACCTACACTACGCCACCTGTCACACCAACACCCGAAAATGTTCGAATGAAGGTAGCCTACATCCAGTCTTCTTCATTTTCGGCATGAATAAATTACTCCGACATGCCAACACCTGACCACACCGTGCTCTGCCCTGGCATGATTTACAGTTCCGTTTCCAACACATAGCTCGATTTCCTATTCGTAATTTTGTTGGCACAGATTCTCTGCTGGATGTTGTTGGTGGTCCGTTGCTGACGCAGCTATGACCGAGGATTCACAGCTTCAGTTCTCTTGTTGCTACGTTCGATGACACTGATGAAGGTTTTCTTAATTCCAGGGACACGATGGAATCGCTTCTGGTGGACCCGAGGTACCTGACTAGTGGCCCCGTGCGAGGCTACCTGGACCTCGACATTGAAAACAACAACAACCTTCT
>NC_134799.1:57462198-57494698 GCF_046742065.1 Oratosquilla oratoria
GTAAGAAAGAGACATACCTAGTGGCACTACTCAAAACATTGAATCTCATAGTGGTACCGGATGTGTAACATACCAAAATATGTTTGAAAGATGTTAATTTAGTGACCGGTACAGTGAGAAAGAAACGTTGTACCAAATGGAATTCTTCTTAGGAAAATAAAGACTCTTGTTGGTGTGCGTACAGGAGTGGCAAGTTATCTGGAACAAGTGAAAACCTAAACGAAATGTATTTTATGACTTGTGATGCGGGTGTAGAACTGAGGTGCTGAACTAGACGACGTTGCTGAAAACTCCTGCTGTTCAGAAGCTTGGCACCCGCCTGACAACCACCCTTTGACTCCCATATAAATAACGTTTCTTTACATCGGTGTGAAAATGTATATAAATATATATATATATTGGTATATCCTTGTATATAGAAGTATAGTTGATTAATATGATTATCAATTGATTAATATAATTATTTGTTCTTGTCCTGGTCACCAGTGTCTCTTTCATAGAATTTCCTATATCCATTGTACATAATTTGTAGTCGGTCACTGTTGTACATAAATGTTTTTCATAACTTATTATCATCATTAACATCACCACCATCGTCATCGTCAGGTACTTTACGTCAGACTGTCGTACATATGCTGGGAATAACGATGGTGGGTGATTGTATGTGTTTATAAAGTTGTCTTATGTACATATTTGTCACCAAAAATAACTAAGTAGACCTGTTTGTGTTTTACTAACCTTCACGCTATGGTAAAAAGAAACAGCAACAAAAATAAATGATGATTAACACCAGAATATATATTAATAAACCAGGAGATGACGAGAATAACGAATGTCAAGAAGATAACAGAGCCGTACCGAATAGAAGCAACCCACTCCGCAATGCCTCTGTGATTTACAAGCAGTATCACATGAACACTAAACAAACCTGTTCAATCAAGCGTCATTTATTTCTTCTCAAATTTTGTTCCGTCTAAGAACGAAACTAGAAAACGGATTTGAGCTAGATCTTTTTGAATTCTAGGTCCAAACTTTGTTATATAAAAACAGTTTGTCTCCACCATATATGAGATAAATAAAGTATATCTTCATTTTGAGGAGATTAATACTACAGACACGAAGGGTTCATAGTAGGTACTAGGCTAGAGGATTTCTGCATGTGAATATAGAGGAGTAAAGATAGGGAAAAGGAAGATGAGAAGAGAGATAGAAGACAAGAATGAAAGGAAGGAAAAATAGAGAAACAGAGAGGAAAAGAAAAAAGTGGATAAAAAGAGAAAAACATTTGAAAAAAAGGAGAAAGAGAAGTAGAGTGAGGTGAAGAAAGATAAAATGATAGGGAGAGAGGATATAGAAAGAAAAGACATAGAGAAAGAAGAGAAGGAATGAAAAAAAGGGTAAGAATGGGTGAGAGAGAAATAAAGAAAGAACAGAAAGAATAGCTGGGAGAGAGAGAGAGGGAGAGAGAGAGAGAGAGAGAGAGAGAGAGAGAGAGAGAGAGAGAGAGAGAGAGAGAGAGAGAGAGAGAGAGAGAGAGAGAGAGAGAGAGAGAGAGAGAGAGAGAGAGAGAGAGAGAGAGAGAGAGAAAGAGAGAGAGAGAGAGAGGGGAGAGAGATAGATAGATAGATAGATAGATAGATGGATGGATAGATAGATAGATAGGTAGGTAGATAGAGAGATAGAGAAAGAGAGAGAGGGGAATGTGTATGTGTGTATTTGTGTGTGTGTGTGTGTGTGTGTGTGTGTGTGTGTGTGTGACAGAGAGAGACAGAGAGAGAGGGTTTTGTTATATATATATATATATATATATATATATATATATATATATATATATATGTATGTATGTATGTATGTATATATATATATATATATACATATATATATACATATATATATGTATATATATATATTTTTTTATATATATGTATATATATATATATATATATATATATATATATATATATGCATATGTATTCAGAGAGAGTAAGAGTGAGAGAGAGAGAGAGAGAAGAGGGGGAAGTGAGGGGGAAAGTGAAAAGGGAAGAGAATTAATAGTAAGTGAATAGATGAAAGAAAAAGAAAATTATCTGCATAGCTGACCTTGAAGGGACAAAGGGATGAAAAGACAGGATATAGTGAAGGATTTCAGGAGATACATATTTGCTCTGACTCAACTGCATCAAAGCCAAAGAAAAGAACAGAGAGGGAGAGAAAGCAGATAGCAAAGGGATGGTGGGGGGGGAGACGCGTGTGATTGAGTTGGACAGGAGTGGGTGAGACTGAATATGCGAAGGAGTGAGTGGCAATTATGGTGGCAAGAGAGACAAGCGAAGATTTAAGGGACCGCTGATGCGTGTGATCGGGGCTCATATTGGTCGATCTGGAAATAAATTGGGAAGGGCTAATGACACTGGATGGGTGTAAACCAAAGGTATATGGATGGGTGAGAGAGAGAGTGAAGTTTCTCCCGTAAGCTGAACTAGGAAACGGGGATTGTAGGAGGAGGAGGAGGAGGATTAAAGTAGTGGTGACGGGGGACACAATTGCGAGAATAAGAAAGAGCGTAGTGGTGTACCGGCAACTTTGTAGTAGAGGATTGTAAGTGTTCGTACGAGCAGGATGCTTCAGGTATGTGTGGGAAGAGAGATGATAACGACTAATGAGTTTTTCGAAAAGAAAAGTATTCACTGATGTACATGTACTGGCAGAATAGATGGACTGAAGACGTTTCCTGACGATGAAAGCGAGACTGTTGGAAATGAGGGCTCTCAGAGGATCGAGAGAGCAAAAGTGAGTCTCCAGAAAAAAAAAGGATATAAAAGGAAAGTGAAGAGAAGGACACTCAAAGAGAAGGAATTGGACAAGAAAGAGGTAACAGACTAAACTCACCTGATATTAACGAGAACAACATCCCTTAATGTGTAAATTTACCGTAGCCGGTGGTAATGTGATATATACATTCAAATACATCTGTGATACCTAAAACATACATCCTAACAGCTTCATACAAACATAAAAGCGGAATCACGAGGGACACAGAGGGGCCAAGAGGAAAAACACACACATTGCCCATCTGCAGGAATATTTGATCACACATGTGCCGCTACATTCGAAGATAGATACAGATATCATAGCGTGCATGTGAAAGGTGTCGATAGACAGAGGTTGTACATAACATTTATATCACGAACCTACTATTCATGTATTATCTACATCAAATAAACAGTTAAGGACATAAAGCCAGAACCCTTGGAAGACAGAAACACATCACATGACAGTCATGTAAGCATAAGACAACATATATATAAGTTGATACTGACTTACTGAAGGCAACACATGTGTTGATCTATGTATACTGAAGTTGGGTTCATACAGGTGTATTTGATTTTTGCCTAATTTACATAATTACATGATATTAAGCGTCGTGCCAGACTAAGTATACCAGTACATAATATTGACCCCTGCACGCTAATCAAGCATACATAGCAATAACATTTAACCAAGGACCTCAGACACGATCGTGTATAGCCAGCATTCATCTCGAAATAGATATTCCGAAATTATTAGTTAGACTCCGAAACTGCACTTCAGTAATTTTCTTTTCCATTGCATATGATTCTTCTCGAAATAATTCCGACGAAGGGTTTCAAAGGCCAAAAGAAGTTCGAGGGTAAAGTTTGAACTCTGGACTGTTAAAGTTCCTCTAGACTTGCTCTAGAGTTGATCCTTGTCTGTTACAGATGGTTCTGATTGGCAAGCTAAGAGTGCATTCCTATACAAAGGGCACAAACTTCCTTATTAGGAGGGGGAGGGGTGAGCGAAAGCAGACACGCACACCAAAAGAATCATTTACCATTCGCTTTCCATCTCAATATCTTTGGGATAAAGGGACTTTCGCCCCTCGCCCTAACATTGCATAGGTGAAGCGCTGTGCAGTGAGGCACAGTACAAGAAGAAGAAGAAGAAGAAGAAGAAGAAGAAGAAGAAGAAGAAGAAGAAGAAGAAGAAGAAGAAGAAGAAGAAGAAGAAGAAGAAGAAGAAGAAGAAGAAGAAGAAGAAGAAGAAGAAGAAGAAGAAGAAGAAGAAGAAGAAGGAGGAGGAGGAGTAGGAGTAGGAGGAGAAGAAGAAGAAGAAGAAGAAGAAGAAGAAGAAGAAGAAGAAGAAGAAGAAGAAGGAGGAGGAGTAGGAGTAGGAGTAGGAGGAGAAGAAGAAGAAGAAGAAGAAGAAGAAGAAGAAGAAGAAGAAGAAGAAGAAGAAGAAGAAGAAGAAGAAGAAGAAGGAGGAGGAGGAGGAGTAGGAGTAGGAGGAGAAGAAGAAGAAGAAGAAGAAGAAGAAGAAGAAGAAGAAGAAGAAGAAGAAGAAGAAGAAGAAGAAGAAGAAGAAGAAGAAGAAGGAGGAGGAGTAGGAGTAGGAGTAGGAGGAGAAGAAGAAGAAGAAGAAGAAGAAGAAGAAGAAGAAGAAGAAGAAGAAGAAGAAGAAGAAGAAGAAGAAGAAGAGGAAGAAGAAGAAGGAGAAGGAGAAGAAGAAGAAGAAGAAGAAGAAGAAGAAGAAGAAGAAGAAGAAGAAGAAGAAGAAGAAGAAGAAGAAGAAGAAGGAGAAGAAGAAGAAGAAGAAGAAGAAGAAGAAGAAGAAGAAGAAGAAGAAGAAGAAGAAGAAGAAGAAAAAGAGGTTCTTCTCCCATAGTTCTTCAGGGGACCTGAGGAACACTCGGCACATCAAAGCGGGTGGAAGCCTTCCTAGCCTGCCCATGTTTTGTAGTCTCGTCCTCCAGTGTGTTCACATGACGTTCATACCATCCTCGAGTCTACATAGTGATTCCTCAAGCAGCCCTCATGCTCACAGTTTATCAACTGGTAGGGTGATTTCAATTCAAATGAAAAAGTAATTTCACAAAAATTTCCATGAACGCTATTGTGCGAATGAAAATTTATGACAAATAAATCGTATGCTCATCATAAAAGAAGAGATTCTTCAGCAACAGGTTGACATGAATGTACAAGCCGTTTGTTGTGGGAGGAAATATGAAACAGGAGAAGTTTGCAGGGGTGACGTGGCAGAGGTTGGTCCAGTCATACGACTCATGGAGAAGGTTTGAAGAGGCAGTGTTGAGCAGTGGACTCTGAATGTGTGACTGAGTGATGACCAGCTGTGAACGTTCATGAGGATCTTACCTTTTTCTGAAGACCTCGCACTTCTGATGGTCTCCCTCGAGTGACCTTCCTCGCGCGGCCTTCGCCGATACGGAGCTGCCTAGTGTAGGCCTTATGGTCTCTTGCAGTCTCCTTTATTCTTATGTTCTTATACACAATTTCCGTCGGTGCTTTTGTGGTCTAAAGCTGTGCTACGTGTCGGCGGAAACTTAGGCTGACAGCCTTTGTCTCTTGTGTTTTTCGAAGTTTTGAACACTCACATATTGAGAATAAGCTTTCTTTGGGTTTCCGGTGCTCCAAAAGCTGGGACGCTGTGCTGTTGGGTTAGGATGCCAAACATCTCTTAGAGACCCAGCGTTAAATTCGACTGCTCTTTTCAAGTCTTCTTTTTTTCCAGAGCCGCATAATTTCTCTCATCTCTGCCTCTCCCTACCCAGATCTTACCCCTAAGAACCTTTCTCCAATACTGAGAACGAAGAGTTCTGCAAGAATATACTACAACATTAGAAAGCACCTATGGTATACAGAATTTTCTACGTTTACAGAACATTTTGTTTTAAATACTAGAGAGTTCCTAGCTTTAGATATTCCTAATAGAGAGAACTATCAACCTTGCCTTACCAAATGGCTAAGATGAGTCAGGAATGTAATTGCAGATCAGGTATTCGAATAGAGAGGGGAAATAGTTGTAGAGTAAAGGGGGGCAGTGCACCGAGAGGATTTAATCGAATAGTGAGGTGGCTGATCGTACAGCAAAGGGGGTTAATCGTATAGCGAAGGGGTTGATCGTGTAGCGAAGGGGATTGATTGTATAGCGATGGAGTTGAGTGTATAGGAAAGGGATTTAATCATATAGATAGTGGGTTGATCGTAAAACGAAGGGGATTGATCATATAATGCGGGGGTTGATCATATAGCGAAGGGGGATGGGCGTATACCAGGGGGTTTGATCGAATAGAAGGGCCGAAGGTTGATCGCATAACGAGGGTTTTTTTGAAGGGAGTCTTTTGCGAAAACATAAAGTAAAACAGCAACGTCCTCTGAAAACATTAACCAGTTGAAATCGAAACACACCAACATGCAATAGTGATGCCGTGGTACCAAGAAACAATGATAAAATTAGACCCAGAAAAGGACGGATATCATGAAGTAGTCTCGTCTGATAATCTGATAACTAGTTGTTTCCACAACCCAATTCCGTGCAGGAAAACGTGGTCGCTTTATACGTCACTAACTCTTGCTTGCAGCTGAGGGAAATGTAGTACGGTTCGAAGTTTTAAGATTTATTTAGTTAAACACCTAAAAATATGCTGTAATGCCTGCCATTTATTAACTATTTATTATTATTTATTTAGTTATTATCATCTGTTTATCTTTTATTCATGTATTGTTTATTATAACTCATTGTTACTTTCTGTTTGTTTATTATTTATCATTATCTATTTATTTTATTCGTTTATCTATTTATTTGTTCATTTGTTTATCTTTTTTATTCATTTATTTTTTTGCACCCGACATAGTTATGGACCAAAAGGTCTCCTGTCGGCATGCTCCGCCTTTGTAATCCTCTGTAATCCTTTGAAGGAGGTGAAAGGTCCGTGGGTTAGTGTATCAACAACACCCGCCTCTTTGTGGCGCAGAATTGTTATATTCTAACAGAAGTGTTTCATTGAGAGCTCCTAGCACAAAACACCGTGGCAATAGCGTAAATAACAAAATGAGTCTTATGATAATTGTCATTTAAGTATTTAAACGTGCAGAGTTAAACCTATTAAGGAATAGGTAGAATACGACTTCAATCCTGGTCGGACGTACATGATTGCCTTTTGGATCTTTACTGTCATTCTGTTTGCTACTATGCTTCTTAGGCATACAGCACATGTTCAGGTATTCAAGTATAGTCTGCATAATCCCACAGCAAATGTCTTAGTTTTGATCCACTTATGTGCGACTTATGTCCTATAGCATTTGCATACTAGTATCCAGACACCTTGGTCACACCACATCTTGTGATGTTGATGGCGAATGTTTAGAGATGTTCTGGTTGTTTTTGGCCGGGATTCTATACCGTTGTCAAGGATATTAAGCAGGTTGACTTAGTTCTGTCGACTTAGCACCTGAAGGGACAGGGCAAGTGTGATAAGGTGTTGCTCCGTGTTGGATCTTAGGTGCAGACTAAAGTCCGCGTGGATGATAGCACACCCATATCCGTGCCGCGGTGAATGATTTAACATCTGTCACATCCGATGACTAATAACTTCGCTTGCAGGGTTGAGCAACTGTTGGAGGGTCTCGCTGACACAGTTAGGGTTACCGAAAAGGTGGTAGGAATCGTAGTTTTCGATCCCCAACCTTCGTCATTAGTGACATCTTCCTACTTACCCAAACCATATTGCCCTTGCAATATTTATTGAACGCGTCAGCTTGTGTACCAAATCCTTACTCATTCCTTCATCCACCTCTCGGCTCACCCCAAAACATCCGTTCAGTTCACCTCCTCAATCCTGTTACTTTTCAGTTCGTTTCTCACCGTGTGGGGTACTGATTATATTCTTATGCAGTCAAATATATATATATATATATTTATATATATATATATATATATATATATATATATATATATTTATTAATAAATGTTTTTATTTATATGAATATATATATATATATATATATATATATATACATATATATATTATTTTCATCCGATTTTCCACGAAAGATAGAAACGTTGTTCATTGCTAACAAAATACCAATCAGTTCATATCTTCAGATACATTTATAAATTGCTATTTCCCATTTCCATTTCTCCCTCTGGAAATATATGGTTGTGAGAGACATGTAACAAAATATTTGGAGACAAAGGTAAACTATCATAATCAACAGACCGAAGATGATTAAATTTTGGGTCAAACTCTGGTAATCTGACGAGACTAATCATGCTACAGGTACAGACAGAATTATTACCTTCACCAGGTCATATCTATTTCCCTTCCTATGGTATCCTCTATGGGAAGATACACACACTATTAAACCCGTGACTTCTCGATATATAATCTTTATCTTCTCATTATAAATCGGACATTTGCAGTTGTACCGCACACCTGCGAACGAAAGATCTGAATCACGTTTATCGGGAATTAATTAATATCACTTGCAAAGTTGAATGTCGGGATAATCAGGCGCCATTTACGACCATGGAAAAATCGATTTATGGTTGAAAATAAAATATCAGATAATTACTACACAACTTATAGCTTCCTTACGGCGAGAGTCTAAGTGTTGCTTTCTCTATGCCGACTCTATAATGGATGAGAATGTTCCACAGTTTTGATTAAATCGTTTAATCCTGAGCATTCATCCAAACAATAAGGGTTAATAAACGGGTGGGCTGTAAATCGAATTTCGGGAACAAGTAAAACAGGAAACAAACAAACAAATAAATAAATGAATAAATAAATCAATAGATAAATAAATTAATAAATGAGTGAATGACCAAATTAATAGATATGTAACTGAATAAAGAAATAAACAAATAAATAGATAAATAAATAAATAAATGGATACATAAAATATTAATTAGATTAATAAAGAAATAGGTAGATAAATGAAAAAATGAATGATTGGATCAATAAATAAATACACAATAAATTTATATTAACTAATTTATTAATAGATGAGTTGATGAATAGAGAGATAAACTAATGAATGAATGAATGAATGAACTAATGAATGAATGAATGAATGAATGAGTGAATGAATGAATGAATGAATGAACGAACGAATGAATGAATGAATGAATGATTGAATGAATGAATGAATGAATGAATGAATGAATGAATGAATGAATGAATGAATGAATGAATGAATGAATGAACGAACGAATGAATGAATGAATGAATGAATGAATGAATGAATGAATGAATGAATGAATGAATGAATGAATGAATGAATGAATGAATGAATGAATGAATGAATGAATGAATGAATGAATGAATGAATGAATGAATGGATGAACTAATGAATGAATGAATGAATGAATGAGTGAATGAATGAATGAATGAATGAATGAATGAATGAATGAATGAATGAATGAATGAATGAATGAATGAATGAATGAATGAATGAATGAATGAATGAATGAATAGATGAAAAAAAAATAATATCTATCTATATACCATAAGGTTTCTATCTCCTTGTAAGGGAGGTAACCAGCCAAGGGATGCATCCAGACTCCTTTTGGATGAAGGGTTACCTCTGCTCACTGCTCACTGCCCGGCCCACAAACAATGCAGGAAGACACAGCACCTGCAGCGCAGGTGCCTGCCGCTTCATTTACATGGTGATCCCCCCTTGTCCCCTCATGCGAAAATAGAGAAGACGAGGAATATTTCCTTCAGTCAACTTATCATTCACAACCTTGATGTTCACTCACACCAATCTCTTGCCTTTTCCTTTCCATGTTACAAAGGATTACGAAGGCGGAGCATGCCGACAGGAGACCTTTTGGTCCATATCTAGGTCGGATGCAAATAAAAAATCGTAATAATAATAAATGAATGAATAAAACTAATAATGTAAATAACAAATAAGATACACAAATAAATGCATAGGTATAGTTAAATAATAAACAAACAGGTAAATAGTAAATAATAATAAATTGACATATGATTAATAATAAATGAGAATCAAACAGACGAATGATAACAAAACAAAAACAAATAATATAAAATAAACGATAATCATTACAGCATCTTGCTTAGGTGTTTATCTAAATGATTCTTAAAGCTTCGAACTGAACTACATTGAACAGACATTTCCCTTTTAATCAAGACCTTTTTCACCCTATCCTTCCATTTCATTCTCGGTCTTCCCCTCAAGCTCACATCATCCACCTTTGCTCTCCACATTCTTTTTGGCAGTCTTTCTTTACCCATTATTTCCAAAGACCCAAACTATCCCTCACGATATTTTTCAAAACTTCATCTTAAAAACTTTTCTGACTCCCTCAAATTTCAGGTCTGCCCCATATAGTGTCGTATACAGAACGACCCCTTCATACAGTCTTCTCTTCATATCCATCACTAGGTATTTATTTTTCGTAACACTTCATTCCCCTAAATCATTTACTTGTTTTCCTCATTTTGTTGTTTGCATCCACCCCCAATCCTCCGTTCCCTGCTACATGTGATCCTAAATGCTTAAAGTTCTTCACTTCTCTCAGATTCTCTTCTTGACTTATCTTCACTTTAATGTCACTACCTCTGTTTCCGTTTTGTGTTGAAGAATGATGTACATAATCATCTGAACTGTACAAGTGGTAATCAGCCTGCAAGGACTTACAGATATTTTATCTATCTATTTATATATTTATTTGTTTTTTTTATTATCATTATTGTTATTATTATTTTATTATCATTATATATATATATATATATATATATATATATATATATATATATATATACATATATATATACTTTTTTTTTTTAATAGGAAGAGATCTCCTTTGAAAGGAAAGCGATAGAGTGACACAGATGTCTGTGTAGATAAAATGTCAATTAACACAGATATCATGAACATGGCCATTAGACGTTCCTAACTAAATGCAGCTGTTTAGATCTCCAACAAATCTTACTTTATAATCGTAGCCTCGTTTTTTCTCATTTCATTAAGAGGAACATCTGATGTAATTATTTGAGTTAATATTTTCTAAATGAAACTTAAAATCCTTTAGTTTTTCCTACTGATATTGTAAGTTTATTAATACAAGAGAGCGTACTGTATTCTCAACACAGAATAGATAATCTAGTATTTAATCGACGATAACTAGAACTTCTATCCTTGGGAACAAGATCACGCTGAAGAGGTCAAGTCACAGAAATAGTAAGTGTGAGATGGAACGCGACCAGAAGAAAGGAGGAATAGTGGAAGTTCAAAGTGATCAGGATTCCTTGTTGAATGGAGATTGGTTTCCAGTGGTAAAAATATCACGAAGGATTGTCGTCGGGGGTCCCTAAGATGTTGACTGTATAAAACATGAAAAGAACACGTGGGTAGAGAAGCATGAGTGGAGAATGAGTATTAATGAATTGAACACTATATTCATGTGTGTGATTCACCATGGTCTTGGATCACGTGTTGGACTCGTGATCGATATTTATTAACCTCTCGTATGACCGATTTCTGAGTAATACTGTGACCTTACACACACACACACACACACACACACGCACGCACGCACGCACGCACGCACGCACACACACACACACACACACACACACACACACACACACACACACACACACACACACACACACACACACACACACACACACACACACACACACACACACACACACACACACACACACACACACACCTCCCCGCCCATGAGAGTTGGAGTAACAACCCGCAGCGCAGCGATATTGAAATTATTTCAGCCCTGGATGGAATTCGAAGCCGGACCGCCGTAGTGGCAGACGAGAACGTTAACCACTGCGCCACGAGGTGTGTGTGTGTGTGTGTGTGTGTGTGTGTGTGTGTGTGTGTGTGTGTGTGTGTGTGTGTGTGTGTGTGTGTGTGTGTGTGTGTGTGTGTGTGTGTGTGTGTGTGTGTGTGTTCATTTATTATTTATTTAGTATTAGAAATTTTTATTTTCCATAACTTTTTTTTTTTCTTTACATTTCCGTCATTGAGCTGGTGGCGTAATAGGAGGCGTGCTGGTCTTGAATTCGTTTAGTTGAGGGTTCGAATCCCGCACTTCTCTCTGATTACAGTCACTATGTTCAAAAAAGAACTCTGTTCTTAGCTTGCAATAATCTTTTATAATACTTAGGTCCTAAATAAAAAAAATGCTATTAAACAGTCATAAGTCTGGGTTTGTAAAAAATCTAGGCTAGCGACGAGCATTTAACCTAATAAAATTTTAAAATTGCTGTAAAAGCAATTTGTATAATATTTTCGAGAGCAATTGGCACAATTTGGTGCTTAATACATTTTTTTTTCTCAAAATTTGATGGCTATAGCCTGAATTATCCTACTTAATTCATATATGTTCACTTAACATGTTTATAATTTATAATTTCAGATCTATATGATCTATATTTTCCGAGTGGATATATTTCTATATTTTCAGATAGTTTCAAGAGGCTGCCGGTACTATCCTGACTCCCTTTGTTATATGTGCAGCGAGTTTATAAAAAAAAGAGGCAAAAGAAAGAATCTCCTTGGAAACGTCGGTGAAGGTTTGTGAAGCCTACCAGAAGTACTTCGGGATGGCTGGGCAAGGGTAACTGTTTCCGCCGATGCTACGCGTCTCCTGTCGTAGACTCCTCACCACTACATACCCAAATCATTGCAGTAACTTGACTGAACTATTTGATCTTTTAAGTATCTCATATAGACACAAAAATATTTATACTAATGACTCCCTAAACACAAATACTATTGGCCCTTGCCATGATAATCAAGCAGCTCTTGTAGGAAAAGTAGAGGACGAAGAACGAGAAGACTACATAGAAACCCGCCCATAAAAAAAAAGAAAAAAAAAATGCAAATAAAAATGGCAGAGTTGATAGCAAGTTGATTGCGTTTCTACTATCACCACAGGTGTCATTTTCATCATGAGCTTGAATGGTTCTGATATGTGAGGTCCTCCATCTAATTGCCCAAATCTTCCGTTATCTTAGGTTATTTCGATATCTAATGAGCCCCCTCGTTAGACTGAGGCTCAGAATGTTCATGAGAATTATATAAAAACGAAGGCCACTTTCGAACACTTGTGAGCCCGTTCTGTATACACGGCTACATATTGATTTGTTTACGCGGCTACATATTGATTTGTTTATATATGAAAATTATAAGCTACTTCGTCGGTGAAGACATGATGTCTTTTTTGATTGTGTGTTATGTGAAGAAGCTAATAATATTAATGCAATAAGATCTATCGTTCAGTTAGTCACTAAGCTAGCTTCCTTCATACATCTTTTAGCAGGGTCTATTCACATGGCGTGCTTATACCATCTGAGTCCTATTTCATATTTCTAGTAAATATGGTATTGTTCGAAAATAACGTACTACTTGAGTAATTCTACATTTCACATGCTTCCATTGAAGAACCTCAGGTATCGCCCTGCATTCAGGATTTCTATTTAAAATAAGTTATTATCTTTAGCAGGGGTTAAGTCTGCATTTCCCGCTTCTCTTTTAGATTCTCTGCAGTCGATTTTAATCAATACACGGCCCAGGTGTAAAAGTAGCAAAACTGATTTAAACTATCAATATAAACACGAACATTTTAAAATCATTTGTAATTTTGAATCTTAGGATAGAATTTCCAACGAAAGTTTTATTTGTTTGTTTAAATATTTGTGCACTCTATCACCTATTTCACATAACTGTTGCCTTTCAAGTATGGAAAAGGGCAACTTTGTAAGAGTTGAGCTTTCTGGCTGGCAGATGACACAGAACGATATTGCCATCGAAAACAGTTCACTTACTCAACGAGACAAGGATGTTATTAGTTTTAAGATATGAATGTTCAACCAGTAGTAGTATATTATTTGCCAAGATATAGTTGCTCCATATTCGACTCTGTTTTCTTCTTAGCACTGATACACTGGTTATGGTAATGCCTTGGTGTAATGTATCTTGATTTGACGTAATGTTTTGACAATGGTCAAGATGATTGATGCTCGATCTGTCGTTTGACTCAGCGTGACGGTTGCATGAAACGGTTTGACTAGACATTATAGGGCACCAATATATGACAAGAATATATCGTTGAAGCTAAAGTACACCGTGATATAGTGCGAGAAGAAGAAGAAGAAGAAGAAGAAGAAGAAGAAGAAGAAGAAGAAGAAGAAGAAGAAGAAGAAGAAGAAGAAGAAGAAGAAGAAGAAGAAGAAGAAGAAGAAGAAGAAGAAGAAGAAGAAGAAGAAGAAGAAGAAGAAGAAGAAGAAGAAGAAGAAGAAGAAGAAAACTTCCCAGGTACATAGTTCAACATCATTACATATAATGTATTGGTTTAAAATATCGCTTCGGCTTGTTTGGACTGAAGCCTTAGTCTAATATCACTCCTAGTGCCCTGTCAGTTCCGTGTGACGGCTTCCCCTATTTGGTCTGATCTATTGGTCTAACAAGATATCTGGCAAGACGGAGTTTGACCGTATCGAGTCTTATTCTTCCTATGCCGCTCGAGATAAATTCAAGTAACTGCCAACACTTCAATCCCCTACAGCTTCCCTTTACCCCTGGCCTCCCATACACTAGACACTAGACTCCTTTAAAACAGAAAATTTGATCTCCTAAAACTATATATACTATCCTCTGATATTCTTAAGGTCGTTTGAGCTTTCCTAAGTCTTCTCTAAACAAACTCACAAATCCAACAGCTCCAATGAAGATGAATACGGTCAGACGTGGCAACTCACAACTCCAAGTACGTGAGACTTATCATCTTGGCCGGGCTTGATTAATTAACAATCTAATTATCACGTACCCTAAGGCCACGGCGGCAAGCTTTCTGTTAGTGATACACCGTGTTAGCTGGGAAGAGAAGCCAACAATTACTCTTTAGATATTTTTAAGTTCCGCGTTCTCTACCTTGTTATTGTTCCTTTGTTCTAGTTTGGCGTGATTTGTTATCCTGTTTTGCTGTAGTCCCTTGGTCAAAGTAGAATTTTTTGCGTGTCTTCTGTAGTTGCTAATGGTGTAAAGGGTTTTGATCATGATGAGATTGATCAACAGATAAACTTGACGGTGGTAGGCGAGTGAAAAGATGAGAGGTAAGATTAATAAGATCGTAAATATGACAACATATGGGTACCGGGGTGATGATGATGAGGGTGGTTGGGTAGATTGGGGGGGGGGGGGAGCAATCGTGGGGGTGAAGAACATACACAAGATATCACTTCAAACGAGTATGTACCATACTTATGCACATTTGCATTTACACTTATGCTTATTTTTGCGTTAATCTTGGCAAAGATTATGTGTTTTCTAAGTGGTTTCCATGAGAAGAATTTGAACGCCATACTGTAGGTGTGGCCGACGTTTTTACTCTCATACACACACAGTATTTACAAACGCCCGACTGTGCAGTGGTAGCGTTTGCAACCTCTACTCTAGCAGTCCGGATTCGAATCCCGCCCAGGGCTCAAATAATTTCAGTGTAGCTACTCTGCAAGCCGTTACTTCAACTCTCGTGGGAGATGAGTTGGTATTGCGTGTTGTAAGGTCACAGCATTACCCATAGACCGGTCATATATGAGCTCTGAACTGTCTTCCGGGAAGGAAATAGCTGTCGATCACGAGTTCAACACGTGATTTAAGACCATGGTGAAGAAAACACACATATACACATACATACATACAGACATATGTATATATATACATATATATATACATATATATATATTAATATATATATATATAGATATATAACCGCACACACACACACACACACACACACACACACACACACACACACACACACACACACACACACACACACACACACACACACACACACACACACACACACACACACACACACACACATATGTATATATATATATATATATATATATATATATATATTTGTGTGTGTATGTATATATATGTATATATTTCAGACCTACGATGACACACTACAGACCTTATGCAGGATGTACCAGGTGATTATATTTATCTGTCATACCATTTTATTTGAGTGTTTTCTATAAATTTCATTCTGTTTGACGTGCAGTGATTTCATTCAGCGTAGGGTGGAAGATGTCACGAAAATGACATATTCTGCAAATTTAATTTCGTCTAACGCCAGACGTTTTTTTATTGATTTCTTTTTTAAGTGAACGAGTTAATAGATCGTTGGGAGTCGTGAGAAATCCGTGAGACAATCAGGGAGTCTTTTCATTCTCTGACGGGGCGGACAGGAAGAGACACCCATTTCCTCGTTGCATCACCCGTCGACCATTCTTAGAACCTTTTTCCTTTTCTTTTTTCCATTCCCATCGAGACCCAACTCAGCTCACCTTCTACTCCTCCTTCTCCTCCTCCTCCTCTTCTTCCTCCTCCTCCTGCTCCTCCTCCTGCTCCGTCTCAGGTAATAGGATCTGCTACGAAGGTGTGTATGTGGAAGATATTAGACATGATTACCTGCACCCTCGGGGTGGGGGAAGCTGAGAAGAAGACTTGGGATGAGCGCGGAAGGACCAATGGAAGTGGGGGAGGGGAGGGGAAGGGTTTGGGGGAAGGGGGGGGTGTTATCGTGGTGCCGCACGCGATCTTTTCCTTATTTAAATTCTTCATCCTTTATGTCCTGACTTGTCTGTCGAACAGGGAAGGGAGAGGGCGAGAGATAGGTGTGAGTTTGGTTGTGACTGGATGCGAAAGTGACGCGACACGATTTTTTTTTTCTCGTATTTTTTGGATGAAGGAGGATTGTCGTCATATCATGGAACAGTGAGAGTTAACTAGCTTCGAATGTTGAGGTGCTGTTACCGGCTTCGTTGCTTCTGGGCTAATTTACACTCTCATTTTGTTCAAGAAACACTAAATTGCCAACTCCACCAAATGCAAAGCACCCCCACACTATAACACTTGGTGGATCATTAGGGTCTGACCCCCTGCGGCTCCTCACACGCTTCTGCCTACAGTCCGATGACACTACAAACGTTAATTCGTCACTCCACAATACATGTTCCCAGTCTCCTAGGGTCTAATCCTTATATTTCTTACAAAAAACTATGCCATCACGTATGTTTTTTGCACTTAAGAAGGAAAGATCCTTAGCACAACAAGTGCGATATTGTAAATCTTTGGTTAAATTATCAGAAATAAGAACATGAGAATGAAGGAGACTGCAAGAGACCATAAGGCCTACACTAGGCAGCTCTGTATCCATCACCACCTGTCATCCCCATCCATAAAGCTGTCTAATCGTTTCTTAAAACAACTGATAGTTTCAGCGCTCACTAAATGGTTACTAAGTCTATTCCATTCCTCGACCACGTCCTGCAGCAGTGCAGGGTTATTTTCCTTCAGGTTTTGAGCTGTGAGTGTTAGACCTTTATCCAACTGCCTCCTAATAGCCTTAAAAGTATGATTTGATATCTTCCTTGGTCGACCAGAGCGAGGCTTGGGGGTAGGAATGGCGTTAACTCCTTCGTCTCGAAAGTTTTTGGTCCACATTTGCCGCACTCCAGTTCCCACACGAGCAGCTATATCTTTATACTATTAACCCTCCTTATAGAAGGTCATAATAGCAACAAACATGTCTCTTCCCAGCCCTTTACCACTTCTCGTTACGGAGATATCGAGGCACAAAAAAAAAACAGAGACCACAAAAAAAAAAAAAAAAAAAGATAAATAAACAAATAAATAAATAAATAAATAAAAATAAAATAGATAAATAAATATATAAATAAATAAATAAATAAATAGATAAATAAAAAATAAAATAAATTAATCGACTAGTCTACGTGAGATTGTTTACAAACTGACACCACGTGGTCCCGGGAGCGACTAAACAGAGTTGCCAAGTGGTGCATATTGTCTCTCCTAAATAGCGGCGCAGACGCTAGCATTGAGAAATAGCAAAAAGTTTGATCGCAAATGGGTATTTTTCGTGTGTTTTGAGTTTGGTAGATAAAGGTAGACAAGTAAGGTAGATAGAGGGGTAGGTGGCGAGAATTTCCATTTTATGCGTAGGATGTTTGAAAACATAAGCAGCGAAGGAGTTGAATAATCTCGCTCCCCGTCTAAAGTTTATAAACAGCCGCTAGGGAACATATTTTAATGTTGATGTGACAATATGTAAATTAAGACATTCCTGCCTCGATGTCGAGATTGCTTGTGTAAGCAGTATTTCTTAAGACGCTGTAACAGTCTTTCTGATTGAAGAAGGATGGGGGAGAAAAAATATGTTGGTACACAGGAGAAAAGTCACGCCCTTAGGGGAGCCACTTATTTGTAACAGTAAAGATCATTGGATGAATAAAGTAATGACGTCAGTGCAGAAGTGACTTAGAGAGTGGATTGAGGATCCAAGATGGGAGTTCCTTGGTGTAAATTAACAAGCCAAGTGTAAATTATTTGGGAAGAAAATAAAAATTAATACATGCGTTTAATTCACCCTATCGAGAAACATTATTTACTTGCTACAGAAGATATGGTGAAAGGTATATTTACTTAAGTGAAGGAAAGTTGAAAGTGAATGAAGAAATACAATATCATAGAAGGGAACAGTAAACAGAATTAAACCAGTAATTACAGAGAGACGGGAACTGAAAGTAATGGGGGTGAAACACACGCACACACACGCACGCACGCACACACACACACACACACACACACACACACACACACACACACACACACACACACACACACACACACACACACACACACACACACACACACACACACACACACACACACACACACACACACACACACTCACACACACACACACACACACACACACACACACACACACACACACACACACACACACACACACACACACACACACACACACACAAACAAACACGATTTAACATATGAACAAAGATTATCCAAATTAGGACTACCAACACTGGAGCAGAGAAAGAGGTGATCTACTGAACACCTTTGCCATATATTCTTTCTTGTCTTGTTTCATGTTTTGTATCTTGTGCTCTTCAGCTTTGCGTCATCTATATCTCCGATATGCTTATTCTCCTTTTCTCGGTTATTTTGTTTTTGATTTCCTCCGTGTCATCTCCTCTTACATCTGGTCTTAAGGGCCATTTACACGGTCCAACAGTTTGACAAACCCGGTTTGTCAAACAAGTGTTTGAAGTGATGTTTGACCGTGTGAATGGGGTATTTGGTTGTCAAACACGTTCGACAAACGTGTTTGACGACCAAATACCCCATTCACACGGTCAAACATCACTTCAAACACTTGTCTGACAAACCGGGTTTGTCAAACTGTTAGACCGTAGAAATGGCCCTTTATTCGTATCCGACACTTTCCGTTCTTTCCTCTTTCTCCCTCATGGTCTTTCATCGTTTTCTGTTTTCTTCTTCACACTCTTTCTTAATCTTCTTTATCCATTATTTTCCATTCGCCTTCTCTTTCCTTTCCGTCTCCTTTCCTTTTTTCTCTCCTTTACTTTTTCCTCTCTCTCTTTTTTCCTCTCTTTTTCGTCTCTACTAATATTCCCTCTTAGTTTCTCTCTTGTTTTCTTGGTCATTTTTTTGTATCTCTTTTCTTATTTTACATATCTCGAGTCACATCTTCCCTATTCTCTCTCTCTCTCCTCCCCCCCACCTCTCTCTCTCTCTCTCTCTCTCTCTCTCTCCTTCTTGAAACCAGAATTCTCCCTAATATATGTCAACTGTTCTCTTTACCTCTATCACTTTATCACTCTTTTCCTTCCTTCCTTTATCTCTTGCCTTCTCTTTTCTCGCCTTTCTCTTCCTAACTATTTTCCTGTTTCTCTCCTAATTTCTCACTCGTATCTGTCTTATTCATTCTTTATCCCTTCCCTCGACCCTTTCTACTCCGTCTGCTTCTGTTGGTTTGTACGAGTCTATATCCCTTCCTCTTGTTGGTTCTCTTTATCTGTCTTATTCATTCTTTATCCCTTCCCTCGACCCTTTCTACTCCGTCTGCTTCTGTTGGTTTGTACGAGCCTATATTCCCTTCCTCTTGTTGTCTCTCTTCCCCAGTTCATTCACTTTCCTTCCCCTTCTTTTCAGTTCCATCCTCAGTTATTTCTTTTAACACATTTCTCCTCCGTTTCCTTGGTTTCCCGCTCTTTTTCAGACACGTCCCTTTTTTCCCTCTCATTCGTTCGTGATGCTTTCCTCCAAGCCTCCCTTTACTACCTCTCTTCTTCTCTCTTTCTCTCTCTCTTTTTTTTTTAACGGATTCCTCTCACTCTCTCGTCCTCTCGGCTCTCCATTTTACTTTATCCTTCCTAAACTTTATCCTTCTTTCGTGTCTTCCAACATGCCCATCGGACCTTTAATTAGTTATCTTTTATGTAGATTCTTAACCAGTCCCCACCTCCCGTTTCCTTTATTTCCTTTATTATCTCATGTTCCTCTATACGTGCTTCCTAGTTTCTATATCTCATGCTCTTTCATTCCCTCTACCATCATCCACCTTTCTTTAGTTTATACCCAACTACCCAACTGCAAAAACTTGAACAGAACAAAATAGACAAAACTAGTGTAAATAGTCCAGGACAGATCGCTCTTATATTATAGATATGGAAATGCATTTAACTCCATACTTGCTATGGATTTGAAACTCACAGATCTACTCAAAAACGTGTCGGGCATATGCTACCGTCCATCTCAAAATTGTGTGTACCTGTGGGCATGGAAAAAATATTTGAGCGCCTCACAAACCATGCCTGGCTATATTTTGGCATTTATAAAAAAAAAAAAAAAAAAGGATGAAATAAACGTCGCTGTTAGTTTCTATGCTTGTGTATATGCAGTATATATATATATGTATATATATATATATGTATATATATATTACATTATATATATATGTATATATATGTATATACATATACATACATATATATATATATATATATATATATATATATATATATACATCTATCTACCTATCTATCTCTCTCTCTATCTATCTATCTATCTACATATCTATATCTCTATATATCTATCTCTCTATCTATCTATATATATATATATATATATATATATATATGTATATAGACGGTATATGTGCGTGTGTGTATATGTATGTATATGTGCATTCAGTACATATATATATATATATATATATATATATAGTGTATATATATATATATATATATATATATATATATATATTATAAAATGTGTGTGTGTGTGTGTGTGTGTGTGTGTGTGTGTGTGTGTGTGTGTGTGTGTGTGTGTGTGTGTGTGTGTGTGCGTGTGTGTATAGAACTGTTATTGACATTCACTTTCTATCGAGTGTATTATGAAATAAATTTGACCTGTTTCCCCAGTTCTAACCCTCACCGGGTTCTCTTCTCGTTCGTTCAACCACCCACTCAGGTGTTTCACCCACACTAAGCCCCATCCGTCACTTTTGACAAGAGGTACTTTATGTCCGCCTCGTTTCGTCCTCGTTTGCACGGGAACGTCGCCTCCGTTCATCGGAACCTCTTCCGGGCGACGCTTTACCAAGAAAGCCTCTGGATGCTTAGGTAGAGGAAGATGTCCCATCGCAATCGGCTCGTCATCTCCTGGGTGATATTTTCGTTTTCCTTGCCCTAGATGTAGACAGACAGTTTGAATCATATCCGTGATTCTCCCTCTTGGGGGCAAAGTGGTTGAGGCCGTATTATTGTCCTTCACCTCTACTCAAGAATTTTTGTCATTTCTTTTATTTCTCATCAATTCTCCTGCTCGTTTTGTAATTTTTATTAATCACCTTCCTCTCTTTCTGCCTATCTCCCTCTCCGAAATTTTAACAATGGTTTATAATGAATTCTCCCAATAGTGAATCTTTCAGTTCAGAATAAGGTCTGGCGTTCTATACGTAGATAATTAGTTAAACAAATGAATAAGCGAGAACATGATTTTATAGATAGCTATATTTCTGTTTGTTCTTTTCCCCCCATACAAAGGGGTTCCTCTCTTGTATGACAATTTGTCAGTCCACTTTTTTTCTCTTCTTTTTTTAATGTTTGTGTCTATCTTCTTATTAACATCATTCATATCCTCTACTTTTCCCATTTTTAGACTTTTTTTTTTTACTTTGGTCTTCATATATTTCTCTTTGCTCTCTGCCTGACTTCAGTCTAATTTCGTTTTCAAATGTTTTCTTCCTAAACCTGCTCCTCTTCCCCATCCATCGTCTCTCCTTGTCTTTTCCTGCAGAATCACCTGTTATCTCCTGTTTGTTATCTCCTGTATCTCCTCTAGATACTTTTCTCAGTTCCTTCTCCTTCTGTCTTCACTACCTCCCTTTCCTCAGTATTTTTCTCTTCACCCTTTTCCTGTAGGTTTGCCTCCATAATTCTTCGCCTTGGTATAGAATTTTCTTCTTTCTTCCATCATGCCTTCCCCGTCTTTTGTCAGTCTCCTGCCGACTTGTAAATTGTTCGTTTAATGTCCGACAGTTCACCCAAGCCATAGCAACCAAAACGAACGAAGCGTTTGCTAGTGCAACCGAACATTTCAAGTCTCCCTTGTCGTCGTCGTCGTAGTCGTTGTTGTTGTTGTTGTTATAGCTGTTGTTCTTAGTGATGTTGTTTTCTGATTCGTGCCAGGACACATTTCTTTGCATCACTTAACTAACTCAGGACTCAAAGCCTTCGTCACCAAAATACAAAAATTGAAATGATTCATCGTAATTATATTGAGAAATTAGGCATGGTTTCTTTTCCTGATTTGTATCTAATTGCCCCGAATGGGACGACGAAGCCGATTATCGTTTCCTGTGATTGTTTTAAACAATAAGGAATCTGTCCGAAAAGTGTGGAACGCGCAGAGCCTTGCGTGCTAGGTCTGTCAGACTCCGATATGTCTACATCAAACCGTGCACACTCATTGGCGATGCCTCCACCACGCATGCACGCACGCACGCACACACACACACACACACACACACACACACACACACACACACACACACACACACACACACACACACACACACACACACACACACACACACACACACACACACACACACACACACACACACACACACACACACACACGTGCACAGAAAAGGAATACCGTTGTATGAGAGATTACGTTGGGTTATAGTCCTCGTCCATTTTTTTAAAATCTACATCAGTAACGGATCTTGTATATTTTAGTTTGCTTTAGCCTTTCCCTTCCCATTTTGTTTAATCATTTTCTTATTTTGCTTCTTCAGGTATGAGTTGTCTTCTCTTTCGTAGTTTTTTTTTTATCCATTTTTCTTTTCTTCGGTTTGTATTCATCTTCATTTCACCACATCTTCATCATCTAAGTTCGTTCGCTTGATTTTTGTGTGTGACCTTGTTTTTTGACTTATTGCCTCTTCCCCACCCCCTTAGTTCCCTCTGCTCTACCTTACCCCCTTCCCGGCTTCTTCTATATTCGATCTTTTATACATTCACTCTTACCCACAATTCTTATCATTTCCATTTGTCCGGCAATCATCATCTCCTTCTTTACTTCTCCCTCCCTCACTGCCTCCTCATCACCTCCCTCGCCACTCACCATCCTGAAATGAAATCCACCCTGCGGTTTCTTAACATGATCTTACGTTGGTCAGGATAAAATATGTCATATCGGAGAGGATTAACTCTCACTACTGAACCTCTTTTCTTATCTCAATAAATTCGACCAACGCTCGACGCCACGAAAGATAAAGAAAGCGTCAATACATACATGCGGTCCATCGAAATAGTCCTTCCTCTATGGGAGGGGTCACCAAGCTTTGTTTCACCAGATAACGAATGCGGGTCACATAATCACATAAAACATAAATGAAAATAAAGACAACCGACATATCTATTTACCAATACAATAAATCAAAATTACACATAGATATAATACGAACACAAAAATAAAGACAAAAAATATATCTATTTACCAAAAAGTTGTAGAAAAAAAACAAAAAAAACAGTGTTACGGCGGGCCAGACGTGCTCATTTCGAAGGCTGAACATATGAACATAACATAAGAACATAAGAATGAAGGAGACTGCATGAGACCATAAGGCCTACACTAGGCAGCTCCGTATCCATCATCACCTGTCATCCCCATCCATAAAGTTGTCTAATCGTTTTTTAAAGTAACTGATAGTTTCAACGTTTACTACATGGTTACTAAGTTTATTCCATTCGTCGACCACCCTATTAGTAGTTTGTAGATCCCTTCTCTCTGGGTACGAGGCTTTATCCCGAGCTGAAAAAAATCGTTTGACGTCAGACATGAAAAAATGTAATTGGTCTTCGTTCTTCTTTCCTTCACCCCGCATGAGGGGGGGGGGTGGTTAATTGCACAGCTGCATAACAGAATCCCGCGTCATCGATTTATGGCTAGTATATATATATATATATATATATATATATATATATATATATATATATATATATATATATATATATGTATACATATATATGGATATATATGTATATATATATATATATATATATATATATATATATATATATGTGTGTGTGTGTGTGGTGTGTGTGTGTGGGTGTGGGTGTGGGTGTGGGTGGGTGTGGGTGTGTTTGTGTGGGTGCGCGTGCGCGTGTGTGTGTATCTATCTATCTATCTATGTATATATGTATATATATATATATATATACAGTATATATATATATATATATATATATATATATGTATATATATATGTATATATATGCATATATACATATATATATGTATATATATATATGTATTGTAAGAGACTGGTAGATAAGTAGGTAGATAGAGGGGTAGGTGGCGAGAATTTAATTTTTACGAGTTAGATGTTTTGAAAACAATAGCCGCGAAGGATTTGCGGAGTTGCATAATCTCGCTCACCATCTAAAGTTTATAAGCAACAGCTAGGGTACAGATTTTAATGCTGAGGTGACAGTATGTTCACTAGGCCATTCCGCTTCGATGTTGAGATTGCTTGTGTAAGCAGTATTGCTTAAGACGGTGGAAAAGTCTCTCTGATTGGAGAAGGGTGGAGGAGGAGAAATTTTTTATTGACACATAGGAGAAAAGTCACGCCCTTAAGGGGAGGCATTTATCTTTTAACAATCAAGATTATTGGGTGAATTAAGTAGTAACGTCGGAACAGAGATGGCTTAGTGAGTGGATTGGGGATCCCAGGCGGGAGTCCTCTGGTGTACCTAAGACAAATACGTTGTAGAGAATTAGTGAAGAAAAGAAGAAAAACTATATCTCCGTTTTAATTCACCCCATCAAGAAACATTAATTACATAGAGACGAAGGGAACTGAAATGAAAGTGATGGGGTCGACAGTGGCGGCAGCTAGGGACGAACGTCCGAAGGAATTACAAGACTGGTGCGTGGAGCAAACTACACCAACCACAACCACAAACGCAACCACAAACACGCGTATGCTAAATCCAAGGGACGACAAGACGAGGAACAAGGATTCTACAACACTACCAGTGAACGAGGTACAGCGAGCTACGAGGAACGAGGGGATGAGCCACTACAAGCAACAGTGAACAAGGACTGACGAGGGACGACGAGGTTGACGTACGTGGAGGCAGTCAAATCAAGTCAACTTGAAAAACACTGAAGGTATGACCACTAACACTAACATATTAAGACACGAGGTTCATACCTCGAATATCAATATTCCCAAATTCACAGGTGATGAAAACACCTTGGGAGTTAATAGGTTTATTAGTTTAGTTGACACATTAATTGTGAGCAGAAATATAACAGGTGAAAAAAGGAAAATAGAAATTTCAAAAAGGAATGTAGATCCTGAGAACGGTAGAGCTAGGCTTATAATAAATTTCCAGCAAATGGAAGATATCAACCAATATGAAGGTTATAAGAAGATATTCATTAAACATTTTATGTCAAAGTGTGATCAGGAACCCATTAGGTCTTTGGTTAGAATGATAAAGAAAGTTAAAACAAGTGAATCAGACACAGAATACTTAGCAAGATTAGATAGACGGTCAAAAGATTCAGATTGGATAGAAAGATCTAGTGACAAAATGAAAGTTTCTCGGGTAATCAAATTAATCACATTTGGCTTGCTAACAAACAGTTCAGATAAGTGTATAAAGATCTCGAGGCAACTATGAATTTAGGGGAGGTAGATTATCTTCTTCAAGGGTATAGTAAATCTAAAGCACTTAGTCCATATGTGATGACAGTAGGACAATAGAAAGAAACCAGGAGCTCTAGAAGTGATTATAGAAAAAGAGAATCTGAAAATAGAGTTAGAAGCACTTCAAGGGATGCTAGAGTTTTATGTTACAATTGTAATACTTGGGGGCATAAAGCACAAGACTGTTATTATGGAACTATTTGTAGAAATTGCAAATATGAGGGTCATGATGAATATTATTGTAGAAACCCACCTTTCTGTATGTATCATCAAAGGATATGACATAGAACATATGAATGTAGAAATTTTCGTATGCACCCCGAAGCAAGAGGAAAAACCCCAGACACAGAATAATACAATACTACAAAACTCTCCATAGAAATACACATAGACAGTATTGTGTTAGGGTGAAAAAAACTCCAACATCAAAGATAGTTATAAACTGACAATAACTATTGGAAGGACTTCTGTAGGACCTCTCATTGCTGGTAGAGTGTTCAATAAACCTATTCAAATATTTATTGATACAGGATCTGTAGTTAATGTTATAACTAATAGAGTTTTAAACCAATTGAAACCAGGGGTGAAAATCTTAGAACAAATCTATTATTAATTGCAAAGAGTAACTGGAAATCAGTTAAAAACATTAGGTAAGGTTGATCTAGAAGTCATCTTATATATAAATGAACATTTGCACATTCCAGTGATAATTGTAGAAGAATCTGTTTTCCCAGGAGATTTATTGACAAAATTTGCAACTATGAGAAAAGAGAACATAGTCATATGTCCTGCTGATTAAGGGATCTTAGTGAAATCACAGCTAATCCCATTTTTAAATCAACCAGACTTAAGGCCAGTGACAGGAATCAAAGAATCCCTAGAAATAGCTAAGAAAGATAACATTTATATTCTAGATAACGAGGTCGAGTGGTCCAGACCAACAGAAAGTAAAGTCACATATAGTGAGCCCAACTCAGATGTTCAAGAAATCACAGAAATTAATTCATCAACTATAAACGAAGCCTTGCAAATTGTGGATGGTGGCGTAATAAAGTCGACATTATTACACTCCAGAGTAATTAACAGGGTATAAGTGCAGTTGAAAGGAGTCACTGTAGACTTTGAAATTTTAACCATCCCAAAATCAATTAGATTAAAAGGTTTGAAATTGGACTTAAGAAAGACTCAAAGTTCATGTGGGGACCTGCAAAACAGCAAGCTTTTGACAAGTTGAAAGATAAACTTACGAGTTCTCCAGTTTTAATATTTCCAGACTATGATAAAGAGTTCTTTTTTTGTACCGATGCATCTGACATAGGGTTAGGAGGCATACTGATGCAAGAGAGAAATGAAACTTTGAAACCAATAGCTTACACATCTAGACTTTGTAATAGCGCAGAGAGAAACTTCTCTATAACTGTATTGCAAAATTTTTGCATCCGACCTAGATATGGATCAAAAGGTCTCCTGTCGGCATGCTCCGCCTTTGTAATCCTTTGAAAGAGAAACTTTAGCAGTGATATATTTATTAGAAAGTTTTAGAGATATGATACTTGAATATCCAATCAGAGCGTGGACTGATCATACAGCTATTCAGAGCTTATTTAAGCATAAGAATCTTAGGGGCAGACTAGCAAGATGGTTTGCGGTACTTCAGTGCTATGAGGTTAGGTTTGAATATATTCCGGTTAGAGAGAATGTTGCAGCAGATGCACTTTCTAGGAATATTAACCAACCAACGACAGGGCTGATAAATTTTGCTTGTAGTATAGATGAGTTAACCTTAGATGAGGAAATGCTAATAAGAGAACAGAGCGATGGAAAGACATGCGATTCATTAGCTCAGTATTTGATGAATCCAAGAGAAAATGCTTCAAAACGACCAAAAGGGTATAAAATAGAGGAATTTCATTTGACTAATGAACTTTGTATAGAAAAACAGTTGTATGAAGGAAAGATATTTCTAGAGGCCCAGTGAATTAGTAATACCACAAACTCTTGTACAAGAGGTATTGAAGTTACTTCATGATAGTGATTGCAGTTCACGTCCAGGAAAGGATAAAACTTAGAGAAGCCCAACTTAAGTACTTTTGGGCAGGTATGAAGAAAGATATATATGATTATGTAGAATTTTTTTTGAAATGTGCTAAGGTGAAAGGAAATACACCAAAACCTGCTCCTATGTTATCATATCCCATTCCACAGAAACCTTTGGAGAGAGTTCACACAGATACATTGGAGTTACCTATGTCTGAAAATGGATATAATTATGTATTTGTTGCCATTGATTATATTTTTCAAGATTTTGTATTTTACAATTCATTCCAAATAAGAGAATTGAAACAATTGCTTCAGTAATCTATCATCAGATAATCTGTAATTTCACTACGCCTAAGATCTTAGTTTCAGATAATGGAACTGAATTTAAAAACAAAATATTGGAAAACTTATGTAGATTATTTAAGGTCCAGAAAATCAATATCTTAGTGAATCATCCTAAGAGTAATGGAGTTGTAGATAGGTTAAATAAGAAAATTATTACACATCATAAAGGCATGATAAGTCCTCATAGTATAAATTGGGATACATGGAGTCCTTGTGTTAAATGTACTCTGAACAACCAAATTAACATAGCAATAGGTGAAATACCTTATTTCATTATTTTTGGGGAAGACAAAATTTTTCCATGTGAAATCTTGATTGCAGAACAGAAACCTGTGTATGATATAGATAATTATATCTCAAATAGGATACATACATTTCAAACTATATATCAGGGAGTGAAGAAGCATATGCAAAGGTATACACAAGAGATGAAAAGCAAGAACACAAAATAGCACATAAAATGCAATTAGAAATAAGAGATTTAGTCATGGTCAAACTACATTCACCCTATAATAAACTTTCACCGAGGTACTCAGGTCCATATAGGGTAATTGATTCTGCAAGTGGAAATAAATACAAGATATCATACTTAGAAACTAGGGAATTATCAATTAATCCCTTAGATGATACGAAAAATATTAGGATACAATTTGATGATGAGGGTACATGTGACACTCAGTGTATTAGTTTTAAAGAAACACTAAACCCATAAGAGTATAGGGGATATGCTGATAATATCATACGGGAATTGAATATTAATCTTGATATATTTTACAGATGAAGACTGTAATAATTTTTGTAAATTGTATGGTGCTTGATTGTGATGGGAGAATAAACTACTTGGGGTCAAGCAGAGATACTACCTGGAGCTTGGTCAGACATGAAGACCTTGGACCTGTTGTGTGTCAGACTCGTAACCTTGCCAATACATAAGGACAATACCACTAAGTATTAAACTATATTTTGTTAAGCATTGAAAATTCTTATGCAATGTGTGTCCTAGACAAAAAGTGAAAAAAGCGTGTGTGAAACAAAAACTGAAATTCAGCAAGAAACACTCTACTATGCTGCTTATATAACTTTCATAACATATTGCCTATCTCAATATCTGTTAAATCTAAAAACATTTTCCATTTAAATCTAATTTTGGTGTTCTTAATCAAAGTAGTGAGTTTTGCAGATCTATTTAACATTGAATTTATAGCTGTATTACAAACTATTTTGTTTTATATATTTTGTTGTTTCTGACAAGTATGCTATTCGTCATTTTCTTCTTCAATTATCTTCTTTTGATGCTACTAACATTTATGCATTTTGGAAGGGTTACTTCTTTGAAATGTTTATGTGTGGGATATAAGTTCATGATACCATCCAATTTTGCCAGTTTATGCAGAATTGATAAATATTTAGCTTCTTGTATATGATAATTTTCCAAGTATATATTAGCAAGCCTTGTAAGAGGGTAGTAGAAAATAATTGGTCGGGACGACCAAGGGTAGCTGCCGAGCCCTGTAAGAGGCTGGTAGATAAGTAGGTAGATAGAGGGGTAGGTGGTGAGAATTTCATTTTTACGAGTTAGATGTTTTGAAAACAATAGCCACGAATGAGTTGCGAAGTTGCATAATCTCGCTCACCATCTAAAGTTTATAAACAACAGCTAGGGAAACGATTTTAATGCTGAGGTGACAGTATGGTAACTAGGCCATTCCGCTTTGATGTTGAGATTGCTTGTGTAAGCAGTATTGCTTAAGACGGTGGAACAGTCTCTCTGATTGGAGAAGGGTGGAGGAGGAGACAATTTTTATTGGTACATGGGAAAAAAGTCACTCCCATAGGGGAGGCACTTATTTTATAATAATCAAGATTATTGGGTGAATTAAGTGGTGACGTTGGAACAGAGATGGCTTAGTGAGTGGATTGGGGATCCCAGGCGGGAGTTCTTTGCTGTAACTAAATAAGTACGTTGTAGAGAATTAGTAAAGAAAGGAAGAAAAACTATATCTCCATCTAATTCACCCCATAGAGAAACATTAATTACATAGAGACGAAGGGAACTGAAATATAAGTGATGGGGTCGACATATATACCTCGTCTGGGGTATTTGCTGCTTGTTATTTTGACAAAGTAGCATGCAGTTGATACTTTAGGGTCTATATGGGGCACCCCTACGGACCAGAGCCACACATCATTTTGTCTATGATAGAGGAAAACTCTTCATAGAGAAATGATGACACTTTTATACTACGACTATCCCTCCGTTATGCTGTCCCCCAACCCCTTGTACAATTTCTCTGAGTATTCATTTTCTGCTGTGGGGGAATTCCCTGTGGTGGTGGAAAAGAATACTGCCACCAAGTATTTCCACTTGGATTGTAAGAGGCGAGAAGAAAGGGACGGGGAGTGGGACTAGGCATCCTTCTCCTTGTAGCCCCACAGGGGACATTCCTAAATGAAAAAGTAAAGGCATAAGAGGGCCTGGGAGTTTTCTGACCAGCACCCTAAGGTTTGGGTCTTTTAATGTGCGTGGATGTGGTACAGATGAGAGTAAAAGGGAAGAGATAGGTAGTATGTTTGTGAGAAGAAAGATGGATGTGTTGGCTTTGAGTGAAACAAAGTTGAAAGGGAAGGGTAAGTGTAGGTTTGGGAGTGTAAATGGGAGGTTATCAGGAGTGAAGAGAGGGTGAGGGAGGGAAGGGGTGGCTATACTAGTAAGTGAAGAGATAGGTAAACGTGTAGTGGAGTGGAAGGAGGTTTCCTCAAGGATAATGTGGATGAAGATGAAACTGAGAAAGGAGATGTGGGTCTTTGTATGTGCATATGGGCCTGGCAGTGAGAAGAGTGTAGAAGAAAGGGAGGCCTTTTGGATAGATTTAAATGAGTGCATAGAGGATCTAGGGAGAAATGTCAATGTGATAGTACTGGGAGACCTTAATGCTAGGGTAGGAAATGTCGTAGTGGAGAGTTGATGGTGGAAATGTGTCAGTTGATGATAGCAATTACAGTGTTTCGGAAGAAAGTCAAGCATAAGTACACATGGGAGAGGGTGGTGGATGGAAGGGTGGTAGATAGAGCGTTGATGGATTATGTAGTGGTAAATAGGACTATGATAGGAAGAGTTAAGGATGTACATGTGCTAAGGGGAGAGGGTGGGGGAATATCAGATAATTTTTTGGTGGAAGGTAAGTTGAGAGTAGAGGATAGATTGAGAAAGAGGAAAGGTACAAAAGGTAGGGAGGTGCTTAGAGTGAACTCTTTAAATGAAAAGGAAAAGGAGAAGGAGTACAAGAAGAAGCTGAAGGAGGAGTGGGAGGGAGTGAAGGATAGAGTAGAGCTAGGTGTGGAGGAGGAATGGGGATGGTTCAAGGAGGGAGTCATAATGTGTGCGAGGATGGGGTGTGGAACAAGAAGGACAGGAGGAAATAGAAGGAAGGGTAGTGAATGGTGGGATGAGGAAACAAAGAAGGTTGTAGAAGAGAAGAAGCAAGCTTTCACAGATTGGTTACAAAATAGAACGAGGGAGTCATATGAGACATACAAAGAAAAGAAAAGAGAAGTAAAGCAAAAGGTAAAGGAGGCAAAGAGGAGAGCAGATGTGAATTGGGGTAAGAGTATGACAGAAAATTTGAAAGTAATAAAAAGATGTTTTGGAAAGAAATTAAAAGAGGAAGAGGAGGCGAATCAGGCAGAGAAAAAAAGGTAAAATGTGCTCATGGAGAGATGATAATGGAAGAGAAGGCAGTAAGAGGAAGATGGGCAGAATATTTTAGGGAGTTGCTAAATGTGAAGGAGGATAGGGAGGGAAAGATAGTTGTAGTGGGAAATGCTAAGAAAATGAGAGTGATGAGTGAGGAAAATGGAGGAGAAATAAGGAAGGATGAAGTGAAGGCAGTTGTTAAGATGATGAAAGCAGGTAAGGCACCTGGTCTGGATGGATGCCATGCAGAATGTCTAAAAAAGGAGGTACAGTAATGGTGGACTGGCTGGTGAGGTTATTTAATGTTTGCTGGAGAGAGGGTAGAGTGCCGGAGGACTGGAGGAGTGCTTGTATAGTTCCACTTTACAAGGGAAAAGGGGACAAGTGTGAATGTAGTAGTTTCAGAGGGATTAGCTTGTTAAGTGTAGTTGGGAAGGCTTA
>NC_134799.1:57504698-57517198 GCF_046742065.1 Oratosquilla oratoria
ATATATATATATATATATATATATATATATATATATATATATATATATATATATATATATATATATATATATGTGTGTGTGTGTGTGTGTGTGTGTGTGTGTGTGTGTGTGTGTGTGTGTGTGTATGTGTGTATGTGTGTATGTATGTATGTATGTATGTATGTATGTATGTATGTATGTATGTATGTATGTATGTATGTATGTATGTATGTATGTATGTATGTATGTATGTATGTATGTATGTATGTATTTATGTATGTATATACATATGTGTGTGTGTGTGTGTTGGCTGCATGTTATTGTACAGTAAACATCTGCTCAGTGGCATTCACATGATATATTAGGTTCTAAATGGTGCAGTTGTTTGGACCAGAGCCACATCATTTTTTCTGTGTTAGAGGAAATATTTACTTACAGAGAAATCGTGCTATTTTATTGTATTGCGATTGTCCCTCCATTATACTGTGCCCCCACTCTTAATACTGTCCAGCACCACTTTTCTGAATTAATACTTCCATTTCTGCCTTGCCCTGTGGTAAGGGAGGAAAGAATAGACTATAATGGGATGGAGTGATGGTACAAGGCATCCTTCTCTCTGACGGCCTAAAGGGTAAATTCCTACAAGAAGTCAAGGCATATGAGGATCTTGGAGGAGTTTTCCGTCCAGAACCCTGAGGGTTGGGTATTTTAATGTGCGTAGGTATGGTGCAGATTAGAGTTTAAAGGAAGAGAGAGGCAGTATGTTTGTGAGAAGGAAGATGAATGTGTTGGCATTAAGCGAAACTAAGTTGAAAGGGAGAGGTGGCGTTTGAGTGTATTAGGGAGGGTATCGGGAGTAAGGAGAGGAACATAAGAACATAAGAACATAAGAAATAAAGGAGACTGCAAAAGACCATAAGGCCTACACTAGGCAGCTCCGTATCCATCACCACCTGTCATCCCCATCCATAAAGTTGTCTAATTGTTTTTTAAAACAATTGATGGTTTCAGCGCTTACTACATGGTTACTAAGTTTATTCCATTCATCGACCACCCTATCAGTAAACCAATTCTTGCCTATTTCCTTCTTAAATCTAAATTTGTCCAGTTTATATCCATTACTGCGAGTCCTGCCCTGTTGTTTTATTATGATGACCTTGTTTGCATCACCCTTGTTATAGCCTTTGATCCACTTGAACACTTCTATTAGATCACCCCGCACTCTGCGTCTTTCCAGAGAGTGTAAATTTAGATGCCTAAGCCTCTCTTCGTAAGGCAAATTTCCGAGATCTTGTATCATTTTGGTCATTCTTATCTGTACTGATTTTGGTCATTCTTCTCTGTACCGATTCTAGTGAATTTATGTCCATTCTGTAGGACGGAGACCAAAACTGTACCGCATAGTCAAGGATGGGCCTAACTATCGCTAGATAGAGTTTAATAATTACCTCGGCACTTCTATTCGTTACCGTCCTAGCAATGAAGCCTAATGCACTGTTAGCTTTATTTCTGGCGCTAATGCACTGCTTCCTGGTTTTAAGGTCCGGACTCACCAGAACTCCCAAGTCCCTCTCGCACTCAGATTTTTCTAAAAACGTGTTATCTAAGCTGTATCTATTTTCGGGGTTGTGTAGCCCTACGTTTAACTTGCTACACTTAGAGATATTGAAGTTCATTTGCCATTTCACCGACCATGTTAACAGTTTATTTAGATCATCCTGCAGAATCTGGGCGTCGTCTCCTGACCTAATTAGGCGTCCTATTTTAGTGTCGTCCGCAAACTTACTAACATCACTATTTAACCCATCGTCTAAGTCGTTTATATATATAATGAACAGCAAGGGACCCAAAACCGAGCCCTGGGGGACCCCGCTAGTAACAATGCCCCACCTAGATTTTATTCCATTTATGGTGACCCGCTGTTTTCTGTTACTAATCCAAGCTCCAATCCATTCTTACACTTTTCCTCCTATGCCATGGGCTTTGATTTTATTTAGTAGTCTCTGGTGTGGCACTTTGTCGAACGCTTTGCTAAAGTCAAGGTAAATAACATCGTAATTTTCATTGTTGTCTGACGCCTTGTATACCTTAGTGTAAAAGGATAGAAGATTAGTCACACATGACTTACCCTTGGAGAAACCATGCTGTGAATCACGAATTAAATTATGCCCTTCAATGTGTTATCTGAGTCTATTTACTATTATTGATTCAAGCATTTTTCCTATAACCGATGTCAAACTGATTGGCCTGTAGTTGCATATAGACGATCTATCTCCCTTCTTAAAAACAGGAACAACGTTTGCCTGCCTCCAAGCAGTTGGAACAGAACCAGTGTCTACCGATTTATTGAATATTTCAGTTAACTGGTCGCAGATTTCAAATTTACACTCTTTAAGCATTCTTAGAAAGGGGTGGCTATGCCAGTAAGCGAAGAGAAAGATAAACATGTGGTGGAATGGAAGGAGGTTTCTTCAAGGTTAATGTGGATGAAGGTGAAAGTAGGCAGGGAGATGTGTACCTTTGTAAATGCATATGGTCCTGGTAGAGAGAAGAGTGTAGAGGAAAGGGAAGTTTTTTGTGTATTTTTAAATGAGTTCTTGGAGAGTTTTGAGAAATATGTTTATGTAGTGCTATTGGGAGTAGGGGTGAACCAATAGATGGAGTGGTTGGGGAGTGTGGAGTACCAAGTAAAAATCGTAGTGGAGAATTGATAGTGATGTGTTTAGAGAGCTGATGATGACTAAAACAGTGTTTAGGAAAAATTTAAGCATAAGTACAAATGGGAGAGGGTGGTGGATGGAAGGGTAATTGATAAGGCATTGATAGACTATGTGGTGGTATCCAAAACAAAAGTAGAAAGAGTTCTGGATGTCCATTTTCTTACGGTAGAGATAATTTTCTAGTGGATGTTATGTTGAGAGTGAAGGATAGATGGAGAAAGAGAAAAAGGAAAGAAGGTAAGAAGGTGCTTAGAGTTAAATGTTTAAATGAGAAGGAAAAGGAGCTGGAATACAAGGAGATTCTGAGAGAAGTGTGGAAGGTGTTGAAGGATAGAGTAGAGGTAGGAGTGGAGGAAGAATTGGGGTATTTTAATGAGGAAGTGACAAGGTGTGCAAAGATAGTATGTGTAACAAGGAGGATGGGAGGGAATAGTAGAAAGAGTAGTGAATGGTGGGATGATGAAGTGAAGAAGGTTGTTGAAGAGAAGAAGTTAGCATTCAGGAACTGGTTGCAAAGTAGGACGAGAGGAACGTGTGAAAGGTACAAAGAAAAACGAAGAAAAGCAAAACATGAGATAAAGGAAGCAAAAAGGAGGGCAGATGTTAAATTGGTAAGAGTATGACAGAAAATATTAAAAATAATAAAAATATGTTTTGGAAGGAACTTAAGACAGATAGGGGAGGGAAATAAAGTGTTAGGGAAGAAAAGGTAAAAGTTGTAGATGGAGAGATGATAACACAATGTAACACATGTTTTGTTTATTTGTATTTTTTCATGTTTATATATGTATTTCGTGTCATTGAATCCAAATATCACATTAGTTTTGACGTAACATCGATGTTTCTTTTTTTAGTTTTGATTTTATATTTTATTGTTATATACGCAACCTTTCTCTACAGTAGTTAATTGATTCAATCTACTTTAGCATTCTAAGGATAATTATACAACATCTAGTATTTTTTTCATAATATGAAGTGTATTTAAGAGCTACAATATTAGTAAGAACAAAATAAACAACACAACTTTGCACTGCAAGTGTTTTGATGACTCTTCTCATGATTAGAAGTGCTTTGACGATCGAGATTTTCTAGAATGCATGCTTTCGTCTTTTCTGACTAGTGACCATATGTAATCTCCCATCATAGCAGTATTCCATCGTCCTTGATATCTTCTTTCCATAGTTGCGATATCCTGATGAAATCTCTCGTCATGCTCCTACATCACGAAATGAACACCAAGCTTCTCTTTCAACTTTCGTCATCGCTCTTTCCAGTTTCTCCGACTTCAATTTTTTTTTTACCTGGGGTTCAACAAATATACTACCCTTGAGCTTAGCCTCAGATAGCTTGGGAAACATGAGACAAATTTCTTGGAAAGTTTCGCCTCCAAAATCAAAAGCCTTCACAAACTGTTTAATTAACCCTAGCTTGATATGAAGTGGGGGTAATAAAACTTTTTTCGAATCTACTAGAGGCTGTCTGAGAACATTCAACATTCCTGGCTGCAGTTCAACTCTTGGGGGCCAATGAATTTTATTATAATGATCATCATCAGCCCTGCTCTCCCATAAACAAAGAAAACAGGAATACTTTGTGTATCCCCCTTGTAAGCCAAGCAAAAAGGCTAGCATCTTGAAATCACCACAAACATCCCATTTGAATTCAGCATAATTGATTTTTTCAAGAAGATGTTTGACATTATGATAGTTTTCTTTCTTCTGTACTGAGTGTGCAAGAGGCAAAGATGGGTTTTTATTTCCATTGTGGAGCAATACTGCTTTGAGACTTCGTGTTGAGCTATCTATGAACAGTCGCCATTCTGCAGGATCATGTTCGAGTCCAAGGGCTGTAAACAAACCAGTAACATCCTTACAATAACACATATCATCACTAAAGTCATAGTAAATTTTAAATTCTTCATGTCGTTTCCGGTACACAGATGTCCTGCAGTCTTCTCCTAGTAGATTCCATTCTTTCATCCTTGATGTAAGAAGCTCAGCTCCTGACTTAGTAAGACCTAAGTCTCTGATTAAGTCATCTAGCTCACTCTGACTTGGAAAGTGAGGCTCCGAAGTCGTTCTTGGTGTGAAATCTTCGTCTCCCATTTCATGGCTGCTACTACCTGCTGACCCTTCAGATGAAATTTCCATTGCATCTTCCATCTGGGAAGAAAGAAATAACTAAATATAACAACTTTGACAAAGACGAATAGCATTAGTATTCCATATATCTTTAGGAGAGTGAATGTATATTAAGTACTTAATATTGAAGTTAATTAAAAGTAAAGAGAGTATGATAAAAATAAACTTGCATTTTCTGGTGGTTGTGGTACTGGTAAGCTATCATCATGTGGGACAGGTGCTCTAGATGATGGTATGTCTGGATACTGCAGAGCTTGTCTTCCTTTCACTTTCCTGTACTTCGTCACATCAATCATACAAAAGTAGCAGTCGTCGTGATGGTTCTTCGGCTCTCTCCATATTCTAGGAATGGCAAAAGGCATTGCCCTTCCTGTACCTCTCATCCATCCTTCTAGAGTAGATCGGGAGCTTCCACATATCACATGAGGTGCCCATGGCTTGTCCTGGTCACCCATGGGCATTCCGAAATAGAGTCTGTACGCTATCTACACTTTAGCACCTCTCACGATCTTATGTAGTACTTGTTTTTTCCCAATATAATAACCACACACATAGCAAAATGTATCAGGAGAATTTTCACATCCTCTAGTAGCCATCTTAACAGGTAAATAGTTCAATCATTGATCTGAAAGAGAAAATTAGATAAACATTTAGTAGCAGACCACAACAATTCCAAAATATACATGGTAACATTGAAATTATATGTATTTCTATAACGGTCAATGATACAGAAAAAATAATTGCATATTTGAAATCAGCAGAAAAAATGAATTAATAAACTCTAAAAAAAATACAATAAACAAAATTTTTGAAAAAAAATGTTACGTTGTGTAATGGAAGAGACGGCAGTGAGAGGAAGATGGGCAGTGCTTTTGGGAGCTGCAAATGTGGATTAGGAAAGGGAGGAATGTTAGCAGTGGGAGGTGTTAAGAAAGTGACGGTGATGGGAGAGGAAAATGGAGGAGAAATAAGAGAAAATTACGTGCAAGTAATTATGAAAATGATTAAAGCAGGTAAGGCACCTGGGTATCATGCGGAGTGTCTGAAGAAGGGAGGTACAGTAATAGTTGATTGCCTAGTGAGATTGCTTGATGTGTATTTAAGGGGGGTTAGATTGCCGGAGTAGTGATGGAAAGCCTGTATAGTTCCACTTTACACAGGAAAAAGGGACAAATGTGAGTGCAGTAGTTTCAGAGGGATCAGTTTGTTGAGTGTAGTTGGGGAGGCTTATGAGAGGGTTTTAATTGAGAGGATTAGGAGGAGAACAGAGAGAGTAATTGGTGAGGAACAGAGTTGGTTAAGGGAAGGTAGGGGTTGCGTCGAGCTTATTTTTGTGGTAAGACAGATATGTAAAAAAGCTTTAGCAAAAGGCGAAGATGTTTTTTGGACCTCTATGGATTTGGAAAAGGCTTGTGACAGGGTAGACAGGAAGGCACTGTGGGAGGCTTTGCAGATATATGGGATTGGGGGAAAGCTGTTAAGGGCAGTCATATGTTGTTATGAGAATAGCAGAGCCTGTGTTAGAATTAGAAATGGAGAGAGTGAGTGGTTTGAAGTGAAGTTGGGACTGCGTCAGGGATTGTCAGGGATGTGTCATAACAAAGAATTACAAAATATTATTAAATAGGAGCATGTCGACAGGAGACCTTTTGGTCCACAACTAGGTCGGATGCGAAAAAAATATAATAATGATAAATAAATGAATAAATAAAGATAATAATTATATAAATAATACTAAATAAAATTAATGAATAAATAGGCAAATTTAAATAATAAACAAACAGGTAAATAGTAAGTAATAATGAATTGACAGATAAATAATAATAAATGATAATAAAATAAATAATAATAAACGAAAAGACAAATGATAAGAAACAAATAAACAAATAATGTAAAATAAATGGTAGGCATTACAGCATCTTGCTTCGGTGTTTATCTAAACGAATCTTAAAGCTTCGAACTGAATTACATTGCACTGCCTCAGGAGGAAGTGTATTCCATTCATAAACTACACGGTTGGCAATGTTGTTTCTAACCACTTCTAAATCAAATCCATTTCCTGACAGTTTGAGTACGTTATTTCTACATATACGTGGATGGGGTGATGTGGGAGGTAAATGCGAAGGTAATGGACGGGGAACTCGAGATAGTTAAAGATACTGGTGAAAAATGTGAGATAAGTCAGTTGTTGTTTGCTAACGATACTGCATTTGTGGCAGGGTCAGAGGGGGGATTAAGGGAGTTAGTGATGGAGTTTGGGAGGGTATGCGATAGGAGAAACTGAAGGTAAATGTGGATGTGTATAAAGGTAAGCTGATGAGATGTACAAGGGAAGACGATGGCAGCAATTTGGAAGTAAGGCTTAAAGGAGAGAGGCTGGAGGAGCTGAACAGCTTTACGCATTTGGGTCTGAGATGAACTGTCTGAGAAGTATGGTAGGGATTACAAGGTTGGATAGATGAGGAACGAAAAGGTGAGGAGGATAGCAGGGATGGAAAGTAATTGGAAAATAGGGTTGAAAGAATATTGGGATAGTTTGAACACGTGAAAAGAATGAGTGAAGAAAGCTTATTAAAAGAGGTGTGAAAGTCAGATATGGACGTATTGAACATGAGGGGGTGAACGAGGACGAGATGGATGGATCGGGTGAAAGGGCGTTGAGCAGGAGAGGGATGCTGTTGAGCTGGGAAGGGAGAAGTCGGGAGGTAGGGGTGAGTGGAGAATGGCTGTGTATAGATGATACTATGATGCAAAGAATGAAGTGGGCGAGGAATGGGAGGGGGCTAGGGAGTGGTTATGTGAGAATGATATTTTGACGCAGGCCGAAGGGATCTCCCCCCGTCTGCTATTTTTTTCTGCATGAGGGAGCGGACAGGAGGGGTTGCAGATTAAGGGAGTGTCGCATCGCTATATAGAGTAGGTGAAATTAAATTCTCAAATATGTAGTTAATAAACTTAGGTATAATTACCCCTTACATTAGTATATACTTCATCAGGGTATTGTGTTTCTCTCATGTATATATAAGGCATCGCGAAGATATAATGAAGCTCTATTAAAGCTCTAATTACTTAATGGAAAATCCTTCCACATTATTCTGCTTGGTATGAATACTTTTTATCAGACTAATGCCTCTATTTTTTTTAATTAATTTGTTTCTCTGAATAATTGAAAAATGCTGAAAAATTCAGGTGTCATAATTATTTTTTTTTACTGTAGAAAATAAAGAGCATAATGTTTTCTTAAAAAAAAAAAAAAAAAAAAAGCAACCGAAGATATTACAACAGAAAAAACAAAAACATAAACTTTACAGTACGGGGAATTTAAATCTTTGCGACCATTTTTCGCTACCATTTGTTTGATGGTTGCGATGTATAGCAAACCTCTAATTTCCTCTTCTATGTTGATGAGGTGTGGCGTGGGTGGAGGAGGTGTAAGGTGGGCGTAGCTAGTAGATGCTTGCGGAGTGCTGGGTGCAGGTGTGATGCTTTTCTCCTCTTTCTTTTTCCTTCTTATTGTTTATATTTTAGGCACTCACGGGCTCTATCTATATTCTGCCGCTTCACTCGCTTGTTTCTTGTTAATTTTTCCATGATCACAACAACAATACTGGGCGAGGAATCAAAATTGTGGCGTACGGTGAGTGCACCAGGAGCGACGTCACCTTACTTTGACCTTTTTAATTAAGAGTACTGATACCCTGTCCACTGTCTTTGTGGGGTATGCTGGTTGGAGGAGTTGCCAAATATCTCCATAAACACAATTCTGTAGCAAAAAGCAAAATAGCTATAGAAGTGTTGACGCTATTTCAATATACAGAATATTTTTTATGCAATGCGGTTGCCAGAGGTTGCCAATATTTTATCTATTTTATGCTGTATAAAAAGATAGAAACGAAATGCAGCTGTATAACTTTGTATAAGTGTTGCCACCATCATAGAAATTCTTTTGAAATGTTTACCTAAAATTCGCTATTGTACCAGATTTTTTCGAATGATCGCTGACGACGCCCCTTTAAGTAAAACGGTCTTGCTCTAGATGTGCTGTATCTTGCTGCATTGTTTCTGACTCAGAGCAGTGGTCAAGATACAGGGATGACCCGTCATCCATTAGGAGCTAAGATCAGAGTGAGGAAAGGGTGCTGGCTGGGAATGGATTGGGTGGGGATGAAATGGGTGTATATATGTATATGCGAAGTAGACCACTTGGAAAAAGAAACTAACGAAGCAGAGAGCTTTCGTATATTACATCTTCAGTGACTTTTTTTGCACTGAGGATGTAATATACGAAAGCGCTCTGCTTCGTTAATTTCTTTTTCCAAGTGGTCTACTTTGCATAAGTGAACACACGCACCCGTGTTCTTATTAGCATATGTATATGCATAACTCTTTGGCATCCCACCATCAATGTGATTCAAACTGCAGACTTTACCCTCCCTTCGGCCATCTCCCAGGAACACCGTGCCCTTCAACACCACCAAGAACGAGATGCCCCTGAACCCCCACTGGAACACAGCGCCCGTCAGAGCTCACACGAGCACCATGCGCCTAATTCTCCTGATGACCTCATCCAAAAATTCCCGATGACCTCTCCCACATATCCCAGGAGCACCCTGCCCCTACTTCTCCTGATGACCTTATCCAAAAATTCCCGATGACCTCTCCTACATCTCCCAGGAGCACCTTGCCCTTACTTCTCCTGATGACCTCATCCAAAAATTCTCGTTGACCTCTCCTACATCTCCCAGGAGCACCTTGCGTCTACTTCTCCCGATGACCTCATCCAAAAATTCCCGTTGACCTCTCCTAATTCTCCTAGTGACCTCACCCAATGACTCCCGAGGACCTATCCTATATCTCCCAATAACCTCACTTTATAAACAGTACAGGTCAGTCCGCAGATATAGTTCTTCACCAGATCTTCGCCTACAGCAGCCCTTCAAGAAAGCTAGTTTTTCTCACCCTGAAGAAGCCTTGGAGAGGCGATTTTTCTTTCGGCGTTTGTGTCACCATTTTTATTGTACTGTTAAATAAATTTATTATAATATTTGGCCTCTATCAACACCTATCACTATATCCTTTCACATGATACTGAAATCATGCATGATTTTGTTCAAACTTTGATCTACGAGAATAAAAAGTTATTCTTGAGACTGAAGGTATTGAATATCAAAATAGCCAAAGCTATTAGCGCAGTAGACTTCAATATATATATATATATATATATATATATATATATATATATATGCAGTATATATATATATATATATATATGTTGTGTATGTTTCTTAAGACAGATTGAACATTTTTAGAAGCTCCGCCATGGGATACGAACCCTGACCCGTGCGGAAGGCTCGCCTAATAACGGGATTAGATGAAATTTAGATTAGATCTTCCAATGTTACGTGAAGCGTGGTCGGGGACTAGTACAGTCCTTTTGAACCATCACCATGTAGCATGGTCGCTAACGTCTTGGCCTCGTGATTTTCGACGCACGGGTCAGGGTTCGTATCCCATGGCGGAACTTCTAAAATATATATATATATATATATATATATATATATATATATATATATATATATATATATATATATATATATTAGACTGGCCCAAAAAACTAAATTTTTGAACAACTTTTGTCTCACCCCCAGATATTATGAGGCCTGTTAAAAAAATAATCTGTGCGATTTTGCAGCAAAATATAACTGTATTTAATAGTGCCACAACTAACATGTATTTTTACACATATGTTAACGTAAGAGAAATATAAATATAAATATATGGGGGCAACTCTAAACTTTTGGGAATACCAAAACTAATGTCAGGTACAGAAGGTCAAATAGCAGCAGCAGTTGCGGAATGTCTTGAAGATTGGAATATTAAAGACAGCGTTAAGGCCAGTGTTTTAACACTACTGCTAGTAACACTGGTCGTAGGAAAGGTGCATGTGTGGTAATAGAAACAAAACTAAACAGAAGTCTTCTTTGTTTTGTTTGCAGGCATCATATTAATGAAATAATAGTGTCTGATATATTTCAGAAGTGTTTTGGTGCTTCATCTGGACCAGAAATTCCATTATTCAAACGTTTCCAAAATTCATGGAAGAGTATCAATACTTCAACATATGAAGCACATAGTGCAAGTCTTCCCTCGAAAAAAGCTGTGCTCATTTTTTTGCCAGGAACAGTTGAAATGTCATCATCCTCGCGCAGATTACAAAGAACTTTTACAACTATCAGTGGCATATTTAGGATGTGACACAACAGGCATCAGCTTCAAGCATCCTGGAGCAGTGCACTGAGCACGTTGGATGGCAAAGGTGATCTATTCAATTAAAATTGTGCTCTTCAAGCTACAATTTAAAATGACAAAGAAAGAACAGTCATCAGTGGAGCGATTTGCAGAATTTGCCGTATAGTGCTACGTTCCTAACTGTTTTACTTCTTCAACTGCATCTACTGCACCTCGCAAGGATTGAGTACAGTACTTGCAAAGTCTTCAAATATGTGAAGATAAGGAACTTGCTTCTGTGGCCAGCAGAGCTCTTGGTCGTCACCTATGGTATCTAAGTGAAGAATTGGTGTCCATTGCTTTCATGGATGAAGGTATCTCTCTAGCCTTGAAGAGAAAGATGGCGTTGGCATTGCAGAAGCCCGGCTCACAGCATCCAGAAAAACGGTACACACTGGGTGAAAAAGTGAGTATCTCAGACAAAACTTTAGCTGACTTCTTGACTGAATCCAGTAGACTTTTCTTGACAAAGTTGTCCTTAGATTCCTCTTTCTTAGAAGTAGACCCGTCTGAATTGAATGAACGAAGTGATTATCAAGCTGCAAAAGAATATACTAATACTATGAATGTCACCAATGTCAATGCAGAGAGAGCTATAGCCTTGATTGAGAGCTACAATAATCATCTTACCAAAGATGAAGATCAGCTTCAGTACTTTCTACAGGTTGTTGAAGATCACAGATGAATTTCCAAATACAACAAAACATGCATTAAAGAAAAGCATGAATAGATAATAATAATAAAAAAAACTCAGTTCATTGGATAACACTGTGGAATAGGCCTCCTGGGGATACCACGTAAAAAAAAGGGCCTTTTCCAGTTACCTCAAGGGTGGTGTGGAAAAACTGAGAAACCTTAAACTTTGTAGGCTTTGTGGCACTACTAAAACTCGTTCAACAGACCTCAAATTTAGTAACAATTGTTTTTATAGCTAGCCTCATAATTTGCATGGGTGAGACCAATGAAATTAATATGAAAATCCACCCCTATACAACTGGGCCAGTCTAATATATATGTATATACACACACACACACACACACATATATATATATATATATATATATATATATATATATATATATATACATATTGTTTCCCACGTCGAGGCTGCTGCCCCTTCTCAGTCATCGTCCAAACTGACATTGACATTAATGAGACTTATTGTTTATAACCTTTCTCGGTGTTTAAAAAGAATCTGCAAATTAGTCCTTAACAGATATTTGTTTTATTAAGTATAATGTTTCGATTTGTTCGTGTTCTAATTCATTTGATGTTAGGTCTATTCTAATCCAAACACCTCTCCGTATAATTTCAATTAGTAATAAATATATCTAAACGCGTGAATTCAAGAACAATTTTACAATATTTACT
>NC_134799.1:57522198-57524698 GCF_046742065.1 Oratosquilla oratoria
TTTGGTGTGTTCCAGTGATGTTGTTTGTGCTTTAATTTTCAGTAAGTGCAGTAATATGGCAACTGTAATTCCTTTACTCGTATATCAAGGATATGCTACACTGCCTAGACCTGACTATAGAGAATTGGTGACTTATGTTCAGAGGAGCCAAGTTACAGTGCTTTGGTGTGTTCCAATGGTGTTGTTTGTGCTTCAGCACTTTGGAGATTCAGCGTCGTTATGTTTCTAGCTGTTGATATGAATTTCAAATTTGAGGTATTTGTACTGCAATATATTGTAAATTGTGTTTGTGGACTTGACGCTGTCATTGTATTCCAGCTAGGCCTTATAACTGCACTTATATTTGTCTTGATTTACCTAGTTATCTATTTCTCTATTCATATATTTATTTAATTACTTACTCATTTATTTATTTATTCATTTACCTATCTATCTGCATTAACATGTATTTTCATTGCATTTATATTTGTATGTAATTGGTTTATTCATAGTTTTTGTACAACTGGAAGCAATGGCATGATGAAATTTGTGGGATTTACTGTAGGATTTACTGTGTGTACATTTCTATCTAGGTTGTGATTTTTTAGCGCAGTAAATGTTAGTAGAATATATAAACATAAATTTAGTGCCACTGAATAGCAAGACACTAATTTATCTAAGAGGTGGGTAGCATGCTATTGCAATGTAACATTTGTCTATTACATACTTTATTCATGACGTACATTGTCACTAGGAATTCAAATGTTCATATAAGTCAAGTGATCCTCATCACAGTTACAAATGTGCGGAATAAGTTGGACAAATATCTCCTTGGAATATGCCTTCAGCTGAATAAAATCGTCTGGAGCAACACTACAGCATAACACTAGGATAGATAAGTTAAGCCTGTTACATTTCTTCTGCTGCAGGTCGCAGTTTATTCTTCGTCTCTGAAGCTAAATTCAGTTCTTCAACTGTAGTCACTCTCCATATATATATATATATATAATATATATATATACATACATATATATATATATATATATATATATATATATATGTATATATATATACATATACTATACAAAACATAGATTATGTAGAGGGGCACTATTGGGTACGGACAGTATTAAACAGACCCAGTGCAGGCGAGGTTCAGGGATGATGATGATGATGACTAAGGTGGAATGGCGGAACGTCTTGGCGATGTCCGGGCGGCACGGCGGTGGCAACTCACCCACATGCGGCCCAATGAGGCAAGACGATGTCTCCTTCCGACCGCGGAGCGGCGGACGTCGACTGCCGTGCTCGTTGAAATGCAGTTTTAGTACAACAGTGTTTCACTGGTTTGGTGTGTGTCTCCACCGTGGGCACGATAGAGTAAAAAAAAGGAATGTAGAATTAATTTTTTTATCACAGTGTGACGGCAGATGGTACCCAGATGACTATAATCCTATTCACTTTTACCAACAGGTAGCTGAGCTACCAAGAAGGCCTACTTTTCTACAAAATTTCTGAAAATATCGGCCAAGACTGGACATAATAACACTTCCCCAGAAAAAGATATAGTAGTAATGATGATAAATAAATAAATAAATAAATAAATAAGTGTATAGATGAATAGACGAAATTAAAGTAAATAGATAAATAGATAAATAAACAAATAGATAAATAAATTATTTTTGATTTGTATTATCCGGCCATCCTATTGACCTTAAAATCTCTCCTTTGCCACATTTATGGTTCCAACTGTTTCGGTTTATGTATACTAACTTTATTCTGTCTGACGTCAAACTATTTTCTTCCTTGTCTTGTCAGGGCTTGAGTGAATTAGGGACATGCGAATGGATCCCCTTTAGTCCTAGAACGACATTTGTTATTGATTTTGTTCTGGTTAACAATCTGGTTAATGAGATCTAAATATCCAATTTACCTCAATTTCCCCAACGTTTTGCTGTTATTTCTCTTCTGTAATTCTATTTTTTTGCCTAGCATGAATTCCATCAATCAAGGTGTTGTGTACACAAGGTGTACATTGGCAGTATCTGGTGTTAGTTATCTGAACAGTTATGTGTTCTGGTTAACACTCTGGTCAATAAGATCTAAATATCCAATTTACCTCAATTTCCCCAACATTTTGCTGTTATTTCTCTTCTGTAATCCTATTTTTTTTTTTTTTGCCTAGCATGCATTTCATCAATCAAGGTGTGTACACAAAATGTACCTTGGAAATATCTTGTGCTATCTGAGTAGTTATTAGTTATGTAGTGCCTGTAATTTCTTGACATAGTTTCAAAATTGTTTCATCTGCCTTTATATCCTTCTCTCGTTTAATTTTTATTCTTCATTCCATTCTCTAGTAATTTCCACTTTCTAATAACATGATGACATGTATGTTCACCACAGTTCTAGTCACTAACAGGCAATTTGCAAGAAACGTGTTTCTACCCGTGCAGGATTCCCCACAAGTATAGAAGCTCTGATAAACTATGAGCAATCATTCTGACCGGGTTCAAGTTTC
>NC_134799.1:57532198-57534698 GCF_046742065.1 Oratosquilla oratoria
GAGGAGTTCTGGAAATTCAGAGGAAGGAATGGGGGAATATCAGAGCATATTTTCGTGTAAGGTAAGTTGAAAGTGGAGGATAGGTGGAGAAAGAGGAAAAGGGTAGAGAGGTTCTTAGATCAATCTATTTAAATGAGAAAGAAAAGAAACAAGAATACAAGGAGAAGCTGAGGGAAGTGTGGGAGGAGGTGGAGAATAGAGTAGAAGTAGGAGTGGAAGAAAAATGTGGTGTTTCAAGAAGGAAGTGACAAGGTGTGCAAAGATAGTATTTGGAACAAGGAGTATGGGAGGGAATAGAAGGAAGGGTAGTAAGTGGTGGGATGATGAAATGAAGAAGGTAGTAGAAGAGAGAAGAAGCAAGCATTCAGGGACTGGTTACAAAATAGGACGACAAAAAATATGAGGTATAAAGAAAGAATAAGAGAAGCAAAACAAAAGATAAAAGAGGCAAAAAGGAGAGGAGGTGTAAAATGGGGAGGAGTATGACAATTTATTTAAGGTAATTAAAAACGTCTTGGAAGGAACTTAAGAGAGGAAGGGTAGGTGAGTCAAGCAGAGAAGAAATGTTAAAAGGCGCAGATGGACAGATCTTAACGAAAGAGGAAGGGGTATGGGGAAGATGGGTGTATTTTAGAGAGGATAAGGAGGGACTAGTGGTAGCAGCGGGAGGCGCTAAGAAAATGACATTGATGGGAGAGGAAAATGAAGTAGACATAGAAAAAATGAGGTGTAAATAGCTCTGAAAATTATGAGAGCAGGTAAAGCACCTGGGCTAGTTAGGGTGTCATGCGGAGTACTGAACAAGGGAGATACAGTGATAGTGGACTGAGTAGTGAAGTTGTTTAAAGAGTGTCTAAGGGAAGGTAGAGTGCCGGAGGACTGGAGGAGTGCCTGTATAGTTTCGCTTTACAAGGGGAAATGGGACAAATGTGTGTGTAGTATTTCTAGAGGGATCAGTTTGTTGACTGTAGTTGGGAGGGCTTATGAGAGGGTTCTAACTGAGAGGATTAGGAGAGGAACAGAGAGAGTAATTGGTGAGGAACAGGTTGGGTTAGGAAAGGTAGGGGTTGCGTGGATCAGATTTTTGTGGTAAGGCAGATATGTGAGAAAGCTTTAGCAAAAGGCAAGGATGTTTTTTGGGCCTTTATTGATTTGGATTTTTTTATGACAGGGTAGACGGGAAAGCCCTGTGGGAGGTATTGCAGATATATGGGATTGGAGGAAAGCTGTTAAGGGTAGTTATAGGTTTTTACGAGAGTAGTAGAGTCTGTGTTAGGATTGAAAATGAAGAGAGTGAGTGGTTTGAGGTAAAGGAGGAACTGAGTCAGGGATGTGTTATGTCGCCATGGCTGTTCAATATGTACATGGATTTGATGATGCGTGAGGTAAAGGCGAGGGTAATGGGCAGGGGACTCGAGATGGTTAAAAAAACGGAGAAAAGTGAGTGTTTGTGATAGGATCAGAGGAGGGATTTAAAGGCCATTTACACGATCAAACGGTTTGTCAAACCCGGTTCGACAAACAAGCGTTTGAAGTGATGTTTGACGGTATGAATGGGGTATTTGGTTGTCAAACGTGTTTGACAACCAAATACAGCATTCACACGGTCAAACATCACTTCAAACATTTGTTTGACAAACCGGGTTTGACAAACAGTTTGATCGTGTAAATGGCCCTTAAGGAAGTTAGAGACATAGATTGCGAAGGTGTACGATAAGAGAAAATTGAAGGTAAATGTTGGTAAAAGCAAGGTGATGAGATGTACAAAGGGAGAGAATGGCAATGAGCTAGAAGAAAGTCTTAAGGGAGAGAGGCTGGAGAAAGGGAGGAGTGGAAGTAGAGGTAATTTGTAGCTTGAGAGTCAAGTAAATGCCTTGGGAGGTTAAAACGTGTTATGAGAAATACGCATTTGGGAATGAATGGAAAGAGGAGATTGTATGAAGGAATGATTGTACCGACAGCCTTATAGGGGGCAGAGACTTGGAATTTAAGAAAGGTAGAGAGGAAAAGTTTGAATGTGTTTGAGATGACATGTCTGAGAAATATGATAGGTTATTAGGTTGAATGGAGTGAGAAATGAGGAGGTGAGGAGGAGAACAGGAGTGGAAAAGGAGATAACAGATAGGGCTGATGAGAGAGTATTGGAATGGTTTGGACACATGGAAAGAATGAGTGAAGAAAGATTAGTAAAAGAGGTGTGGAAGGCAGAGGTAGAGGGAGTGCATTTGAGGGGACGACCGAGGATGAGGTGGATGGATGGGGTGAAGGTGTTGAGCAAGAGGGGAATGCCTGTTGAGCATGGAAGGGAGAGGTAGGAGGTAGGGGTGGGTGGAGAGTGGCTGTTCATGGACGATATTGTTATGCAAGGAAGGGAGGACCGGGGGATGGGGTGGGGTGTATGGGAGTGCCTATGTGTGTATGATATTTTGACGCACCCCGAAGGGATTTCTCTCCGTCTTCTCTTTTTCTCCATGAGGAGACGGAGACGGGAGTTGCCGAT
>NC_134799.1:57539698-57542198 GCF_046742065.1 Oratosquilla oratoria
CACACACACACACACACACACACACACACACACACACACACACACACACACACACACACACACACACACACACACACACACACACACACACACACACACACACACACACACACACACACACACACACACACACACACACACACACACACACACACACACACACACACACACACACACACACATCCTCGTGGCGCTGTGGTTAGAGTCTCGCCTGTCACTACGGCGGTCCGGGATCAAATTCCGCCCAGGGCTGAAATGATTTCAGTATCGCTGCGCTGCAGGTTGTTTCTCCAACTCTCGTGGGCGGGGAGGTGGGGTGTGTGTGCGTGTAAGGTCACCCATATATATATCATACGAGCTCTGAGATCTCATCCGAGAGATTAATAACTGCCAATCACGAGTCCGACACGTGATCCAAGACCATGGTGAATAACATACGTACCCAGAGCCATCTAACGGTACAATAGCGAGGATTTTATTTATTTATCTATTTTTATTTATTTATTTATTTATTTATTTATTTATTTATTTATTTATTTATTTATTTATTTATTTATTTATTTATTTAGATAGTGGCAAAGAAGGACCTTTTTTAAATTCACTGGGTACAAGAAAAGACTAGTAAAATTATAAACATAGAGAGGGAGATGAGATTTATAAAGGAATCATGGAAGCAAGAGACTAACGATCTAAAGAAAGCGAATCAAGAAATAAATAGGGAAGTGAGTAACTTAAAGAAAACAAATACTGAAATAAATAAAGAGGTAAATGCCTTAAAAAATAGAGCTGGCCGAATAAGAATGTAAAAAGAGAGATTTAAAAATAATTATAACACTAATAGTGCGACTATAAAGAAAGAGGTAAACGAACAAATTAAGCCAGTAACTGAGAAAACTGGAAGAGACATAGGAGAGGATGATTTACAACAACTCAGGAATAAATGGAGGAAAGACCAGGAAAATCATAAAGTATTTTTTAAAGAAATTGTGCATCAACAAATGCAGGAGAATGCCACAGATGCAGTCATTCAGGCAAAAAAAAAAAAAAAAAAAAAAAAAAAAAAAAAAATAGTAAGAGATACAGTGGAAAAAAAAGTATAATAGTATATGGTCTAAAGGAAAAACGTAACTTAAATTGGTCCCTGAGAGATAAAGAAGATAGAGAATTGGCAAGAAATGTTCTAAAAGGAGTACAAGATGAAGAGCAAGAAATAGAAAAGGAAATAGAGGAATTTCTCAGGATGGGAAAATATGCAGAAGGTAAAAGTCGACCCCTAAAAATAAAATTAAGGTCACAAATGGCAGCGGAAGAAAATTGAGCAAAAACAGGAAAATTATCAGGAGGTGAACACTATAAAAGTATACGGATAAAAAGTCATGAATGATGAGGAAAGGAAAAGAAATAAGACATAAAAAAGCGAAGCCAAAGAAAGAGAGAGAGAAAAAAAAAGAGAGAGAAAAGAACGGAGACCGGGAAAACGAAGTTCTATTGAAGAGTGTTACACATGAGACTAAAAAAGATGGTATATTAAAAAGAAAAAAAAATGAAAGGGTCAGAAAACGGGATGGTAAGAGTAGAACATTAAAAGTGGCTTACTCTGATATAGACGGATTAATCTCAGGATCAAATGAACTAAATACTTACCCGTCAGAAAAAAAAAAAAAAAAAAAAAAAAACAGACACAATGGGAATTGTGGAGACGAAATTATGGGATCCACTATTACCAAACAGTGTTGGACATGGATTATATAATCACTGGCTTAGAAACAGAGAGGAGATATGTTCTTGGTTAAGAAAAACTTAAATGTGATGAAATTGCAAATGGAGAGAAGAGGGTGGAGATGATCACAATAAGAGTTGAAGACAATCATGTGAAAAGTAGAAAAAATCTACAATGTAGAAACACAAGTGGAAGAAAAATGGATGATTCTGATGGAAATCTATTAAGAAGGAGTGGATAGATATGTCCCAAAGCAAAAACAGGAAAAGGTGTATATTAAGTGTTGGATTAACAAAAGGATAAAGATAGAAGAGATGAACCTTGGAAAAGATGGAGAAAAAAAACAAACAAACAAAAAAACATATATATATATATGTATATATATATATATATATATAAATATATATATATATATAAAACGGCAAATATATATCAATCAAAGGAATGAATATTTAAAAATACGCAGTGAGGATAAAAGAAACCATGAAAAAGACATAAAAGAAAAGTATAAGGATCAACCAAAACTATTCTATAGATATGTGAACGGTAAACTAATAATAATAATAATAAAAAAACAACAACCAGGAAATAGTGAAACTACGCCAAATGAATATGGAATACACAGAAGATACAGAAATGGCTGAAGTCATGAGCAAACACTTCAAGTCGGTTTTCACTAAAGGAAATGTACAACATCAGGATAAATGGAGAGAAGTGACACCCCCACCCAAAGGGAAATAATAGTAGCACGGAAAGAAATAATGGACCAAATAATGAACC
>NC_134799.1:57562198-57567198 GCF_046742065.1 Oratosquilla oratoria
ATATTGGAAGAGAGTGACCTGCATCATGATGATTCGCGACGGAATAAAAACATTTGAAGTCTTAGCTGCAGCTCACTACTTCTTGAATACCGCAAAGGCCGTGAGATGTGAGCTGGAGAATTGCGATGGAGATGTGGAAGCAGTGGTTATCAGGAAGGAATACAACAGGTGTTCTGACTCTGTCCGCAAGACGAAATTCGTCGAGTAGTTGCAAAATAAGGTGTGGCAAGAACCATGCTAGGCAATGAGGACCTTGACGAAAGAGATGGTCGTCGGAGTGGTGACTATGAAGAAAGCACTGAACGAGAATCTTCGCTACTCCTCATACAAGAGGCGCAACTACTCACCGCCAAGGCCCAAGAGAACCGCCTTACGAAAGCCAAGAAACTCCTCAACAATGTCAAACACCCAGTCGAGCCGGGGATGTTCTGGTTCTTCTCAGACGAGAAGAAATTCTGCCAGGACCGGTTGCACAACCTGCAGAACAACAGGTGGTCAGCCTACAGTCCTCACGAAGTCCCGCGCTTCATGAAGACCAAGTTCTCTCAAACTGTCATGGTCTTTGGATGTTTCCACCGAAGGCCACGTCATGCCGCCCCACATCTTTGAAGAGGGACTCAGACTCACTTCAGATGGCTATATTGAGTTGCTGTCCACTGTTGTCAAGCGCTGGGTGGAGAGGGTGGCTGTGGGAAGACCATACGTGTGGCAGCAGGACTCAGCTTCGTGTCACACCTCCGGGAAAACCCAGAAGTGGCTGTCTGAGAACTTCTACAACTTTACCAGTCTCAACATCTTGTACCCCAACTCGCCTGATTGCAACCCCATGGGGCGCAGTTGGAAAAGACACCAATTGTATCGCCTACAACACCAAGGACGAGCTGATTTCCAGGATCAAACTGGTATTAAGGCGTCTATCGAAGGACACCGTAAAGGCCACGTGCTGCAGGTTCAGGTCCCGCCAGGAGGTCATGGTGGAGGCTGAGGTCGGCTTCTTTGAGTTAGCTGTATTTGGCAAAAGATCTTGTAGGAGATGCATTTTGAATTTTGAGAATAAATAAATTTCTCGCCAAGATATGACGTTTATATTTCCTTTCCGAAAAAAGTGACAAATATATAAATATACATATGTATATATATATTATATATACAGTATATATATATATATATATGTGTGTGTGTGTGTGTGTGTGTGTGTGTGTGTGTATGCCTATCCGAGAGTTGAAACCTTGACGTGGTGGATAGGCTTCAGAATCTTAATGATTACAAAAGCTATGTCGATAGAGAGGAAATCTCTGCAGGGTCACCCATATCGAACAGGTTTTGTAAGAAAGATCAGACAAAGAGCAGCTCACACACACAGTCGTAGGACCCACTGCTAACTGGCACGTCCCTGATGGCAAACAGGGAAATTCCTCATAGATATATGGGGTGCTGTCATAATGACGGCGTGGACCATTGAGCGCCCTATAGATATAGGGCTTCACCGAATATAATGAATAAGGTGACACCAGAGAAATATGTCACCAGAAACCAGTTGGCAAGGATGTGATATTTCTGCCAGAACCCCTTGATAGCAAACATGAACATGAATAGTACAACCAAAACTGGGCGTTCCTGTTGTATCATCGTCTCCTAAAGGTCCAACCACATTGCCTCGTGTGCTTACGGGCAGTGTGCCACCGAATGTGAGTAAGCACTGTCCAGATAGATCCAAGTCTTGGACATTAAACAACGTGAAGAAAATGAAGATCTGTACTTACAACGTAATAACTCTCCCAGAAGACCACAGGCTGGAGAGTTTAATGGAAGAACTACGAGTAGATAACATCAAATGAACTGAGCGAAGTCCGAAGAGCGGAAGAAAAGCTGATACAATAACAAGATGGTCACCACCTGTTCTACTACAGAGGTAAGGACAAAGAAAGATTTAGTTGAGTAGGATTCTTGATAAACCGAGAGGTTGCTGATAACGTAGATAAGTTCAATAGTTTGTCAGACAGGGTAGCTTGGATTATGATTAGGTTGTGTAAAAGGTACACTCTAAAAATAATTCAAGTTTATACACCAACTTTTCAGAATTCACACGATGAAATTGCGTCCATCTATGATGATTTAAGTCAGGTAATGGATCAAGAAAAAAGCATGTACACGTTGGTAATAGGTGACTTTAATGATAAAGTGCGGAAGAAGATGAGAGATGAGTCATACAATGGGAAGTTTGGAGTAGGTGAAAGAAATGGCAGAGGCGAGATGTTAGTCAATTTTGCAGAGACCTACAACATGAGGATAATGAACATTTTCTTCCAAAAGCGTGTAGGTTGTAAATGGACGTGGATAAGTCCAAATGGAACAACAAAGGACGAAGTAGACTTCATATTAGGACATGAGAGCAAGAGCGTGGTGACCAAAGAATGGTAGGCTGTACAGTTAAATTTAATTTTAGAACCGAGGGAAATAAACTAGTTTTGAATATATATATATATATTACGAATGTTAAGAAATTTTGGTTAGATATTGAAAATAGATTCAAAGTTCTAAAAGTTATCAAGGCCACCGTCGAAGATAAGAGTTTGAATTTAGTGAAAATCATTAGGGAATCGACAGAGAAAGTAGGAAGTACAAAAAGTATTAGAGAAAACAAATACTCCAAAGCTGCAAATGACCTAATTAAAAGAAGAAGGACCATGCAGATTAAAAGCAGAAGAGACGACATAGAAAGAGTAGAACTAAACTAACTTATCAACAAAAGGCAGAGATCAGAGAAAAGAAAGAGAAACATGGATAAAATAGAGGAAACTATTCGGAAAGGTAAAAATATTAAAGTGACCGAGCGCAGATATGTTTAGGAAGATAGCAAATGATATGTTTGAAAGATAGAAATGGAAAGATCATTAAACGCAGAGACAGAATGGAGTAGAATTTTACTAATAGCTTTAATTGTCGAAGACCGGTGTTGAGTCGGTAAATTCATCTGTAGACTTTAGTAGTGTTCCAAAGATTACAAAGGAAGAAGTAGAATTTGCTCTAATATATATACACACACACACATATAGGGTTGATGAAAGAGTATTGGGATGATTTGGACACATGGAAAGAATGAGTGAAGAAAGAATAGAATAAGGGTGTGGAAGACAGAGGTCGAAGGAGTGAACATGAAGGGGCGACCAATAATGAGATGGATAGATGGGGTAAAAAAAAAGGGCATTGCAAAAGAGGGGAATGTCTGTTGAGGGAAGACGGGAGAGGACAGAAGGTAGGGGTGAATGGAAAAGGGTTGTGTGTGGATGATACTGTGATGCATGAAGGAGAGTGGGTGGGGAACGGGGAGGGGGTGAGGGAGTATGTGTGAAAATTAATCGGCACAGCCCGAAGGTATTTCTCCCCGTCTTCTCCTTTTCTGCATGAGGGGACAGAAAAAAGAGGGATCACCGATTTGATAAGGCGGCCTTGCTGTGAATGTACTATGTCTTGCGACACTGCTTTTGACCCAGGACTGTGGGCGAGATGCTGAGATGACCCGTTATCCAGGAGGAACCAAGATAAGAGGGAGGAGGGGGGGGGTGGATGGGAATGTAGTATGTGGGGATGGGAGAGGATTTTAGGCGTTTGTTTTTTGGCTACCTCCCTTGTAAGGGGGAAAGAGTCTTTGGTAAATGTATGTATATATATATATATATATATATATATATATATATATATATATATATATATATATACATATATATAGTGGAAACGGTGGTAGAGAAACTTCAAGTCTTCTTCAGAGTGACAGGCAACGTTCATTAACAGTATATATACTCTCATTGTGGATCATCCCTTGGGCGTCTTAGAACGGAGCATGCTAATTGGTCCGTTTCTATTTCTAGGAAGAGAATGAGATGACTGGTAGAAGCGACATACATAACACTGGAAAAAGTTTCGAACCACAGAGGCTTTGTCAACCTATCATTGGCTACTGTTATGGCGGTCCTAGAAGGAGGAATGGACCAATCAGCGTGCTCCGTTCTAAGACGCCCAGGGGGATGATCCACAATGAGAGTATATATACTGTTAATGAACGTTGTCTGTCACTCTGAAGAAGACTTGTAGTCGAAACGTCAGTAATATAGTGTTCCTACTCCAACCTGCGTTTCTCTACCACCTTTTCCACTCAATTGTCTAACCTTTTCTGCAATATATATATATATATATATATATATATATATATATATATATACATATATATACATACATACATATATATGCATATGTATATGTATATCTATATATATACATATATAGATATACATATAAATATGTATATATATATATATATATATATATTCACCCTGTATATGTATATGTCCTTTTCATACACATAATATATTTATTATGTATATTGAATTGATAAATAAATCAATAAATTAGATTAATAGATACATGACTAGAAAAATAATATTTTTTGAAATGAAACAAGCCAAAATCGTATATGACACAACATAAAACAAAATAGATTGATATATATTGAAAAAAAAAAAATGAAAGAAAAATACCTAATATTTTAAAGTGCTGTATAGATGGGTTTGACGTGAAATGATACAATCTAAACACTTTATTTTTGTGAAAACATATGAAATCTTAAGTTTTATTTATTGTCGACATTCTTCAATGAGTTTATCATCACAGAGTTAATGAACCAATAGTTAATATTTGAGTGGGTTTGAAATTCATATAAGTGAATGCTACTTCTTAAATATATCTAATTTATTTGGTTACTGCATCTGGTAAATGCCAAAACAAATACATAATATAGTCGCTTATTCATGAGAAGTTGTTATCCCCGAATGTGTGTATATATATATATATATATATATATATATATATGCAAAGTAGACCCTATCACTACATATATTTTTCTAGACATACAAAAATGCACGCTCGTTACATCAAAATGAAAACGAAGAGTGAAAATAATTTGCAGCTGTGATGACTTGGATATCATATAAGGTGAAGAATGT
>NC_134799.1:57577198-57587198 GCF_046742065.1 Oratosquilla oratoria
TACTGCCTTCTCTTCCATTATAATCTCTCTATTTGCACCTTTTACCTTTTCTTCTTTCCTTGATTCGTCTCCTCTCCCTTTCTTAATTTCTTTCTAAAACATTTCTTGTCACTTTCAAAATTTTCCGTCATACCCTTACCCCATTTCACATCTGCTCTCCTCTTTGCCTCCTTTATCTTATGCTTTACTTCTCTTCTCTCTTTTTTGTACCTCTCATATGATTCTCTTGTCCTATTTTGTAACCAATCTGTGAAAGCTCTATTCTTCTCTTCTACAAACTTCCTTACTTCATCATCCCACCACTCTACCCTTCCTTCTATTTCCTTCCATCCTACTTGTTTCACACATCATCTTTCCACACCTTGTGACTCCCTCCTTGAACCATCCCCATCCCTCCTCCACTCCTAGTTCTACTCTATCCTTCACTCTCAGCTTCTTCTTACACTACTTCTCTTTTTCCTTCTTATTTATGCAGCTCACTTTCATCCCCTCTCCACCTTTTGTCCTTTTCCTTTTTCTCCATCTATCCTCCACACTCAACTTACTTCCACCAAAAAATGATCTGATATTCCCCCACTCTCTCCCCTTAGAACATGTACATCCGTAACTCTTTCTACTATACTCCTGGTTACCACTATATAGTTCATTAACGTTCTATCTACCACCCTTCCATCCACCACCCTTTCTTCCTAAACACTGTATTTGCTATCATCAACTCTCTTTCTAGACACATCTCTACCATAAACCCTCCGCTATTATTTTTTCCTGGAACTCCACACTTACCAACCACTGCGTCTATAGGTTCATTTTCTATCCTAGCATCAAGGTCTCCTAGCACCACTGCATTGAAATTTCTCCCTAAACCCTCTATGAACTCATTTAAGTCTATCCAAAAAGCCTTTCTTTCCTCTACAGTCTTCTTACTACCAGACCCATATGCGCTTACAAAAACCCACATCTCCCTTCCCAGTGTCACTTTCATCCACATTAACCTTGAAGAAACCTCCTTCCACTCCACCACACGCTTACTTATCTATTCACTTACTAGTATAGCCATCCCTGCTCTCCCTCGTCTTCTCTTCACTCCTGAGAACCTCCCAACTACATTCCCAAACTCACATTCGCCCCTTCCTTTCAGCTTAGTTTCACTCAAGCCAACACATCTATCTTTCTTCTCACAAACAAACTGCCTATCTTTTCCCTTTTACTCTCATCTGTACCACATCCACGCACATTAAAAGACCCAAATCCTAGGGTAATGGTTGGAGAACTCCTCCCAGACCATCTTATGGTTTTACTTTTTTATTTATTGATTTCTATTTTTTATTTATTTATTTATTTATTTTTAGTAATGTCCGCTTTGGGGCTACAGGAAGAAGGACGGCTAGTCTTATCCTCTTTCCGTTTTTGTCGCCTCATACGACTCAAATGGAAAGCTTGGTGACAGTTTTCATATCCCTCACCACAGGGTTAGGCGAAATGAGAAAATTAATATTCAGAGAAATGGTACATGACAGTAACAAAAGTGGGTGGACAGCATGACGGAGGGACAGTCGCAGTATAATAAAGTGTCATAATTTTCCTGTGAATAGAGATTTCCTCTACCTCAGACAAAAGTGATGCGTAGCCCTAGTCCGTAGGGGCGCCCCATATAGATCATAAAGTGTCAGCTGCATGCTACTTAGCAGCTTTTTACGCCACAATAGCATGCGTCCAATACCCCAGACACAATCCCACCAATCGAATCGACAACACAGAACGACTCCCCCATTAACTAATACAAACAAATCACAGCAAAAAAAGGTGCATTACTGTTGCGATGAACGAATTCTCTGCAGTATGTACTTGGCTCCCTTGTAAGTCAGGTTCAAAGTGGCGCACCTGTTGACGCTGTTCTCGTCACTAGCCCATGCTTCTAGGAACAACCTAACACCTTTTCCATTTTCCTTGTACTTAACCTCTGCGTTCTTCAACTCCATTTCATGTTGTCCATATTCGCAGTGCCCTAGAATATCTGGACTCGAGTCCCTCCCGCCGATAGCCCTCTGATGCTCCTGCAATCAAATCGCCAATTTCTTTCATGTCTCTCCTACATAATGTGTCTGACAGTCTTTACCCTTCACGTCGTATACCACCATTCTCTGATCGACTTGACTCTCTGTATGTTCTACTTTAGTTAGATGAAACTATAGCCATAACCTCCTAGCATTCCACCATCAATGTGCAACAAGCTGCAAAATTTACCTTCCCGTCAGCCCGTCCCCAGGAACACCATGCCCTCCAACGCCATCAAATACGAGATGCTTCCGAGTCCCACACTGGAACAAAGCGCCCATCAGAGCTCTCAGGATCATCTTGCGCTACAACGCCCACTAGAATTCAATGCCCTCCAGCTTCATACTCTAATATATGTTTCCTTCACATTGGTTACATGAGAGAAAAACAGAGAGAAAATGATTTTGATTAGTAGGACTGCTTTCAATCTTACTTTGGAAGAGTCAATAAACAAGTGCCACTCATTTGTGCTGTACTCACGAGCAAAGTCTTTCATAAAGACTGGACATCATTGCAGAATAGCGGAACATCCTTAAGTGAGAAAATTTTCTTGGAGACACAATGATGATCACAATAGAAAAAACTAGAGAAGTGTACTGGAACATAAAAAAACTGGTGATATACAGTATATATATATATATATATACATATATATATATATATATATATATATATATATATATATATATATATATATGATAATAAGAACACGGGTACGTGTGTTCACTTATGCAAAGTAGACCACTTGGAAAAAGGAAACTAACGAAGCAGAGCGTTTTCGTATATTACATCTTCAGTGCAACAAGTACAAAGTAATAGAAATGCATAGATAATATATACATGAAACAAAGGAACAAGGACAGTTTGAATAAGGGTGGCGGCCAATTACCCCCTGGAGGGCGGAAGGTCATTGTCAATTAACTTATGATGGTGGGGCGACATCAGGTCACATTCGCCAGGGTCACATTGTCGATGGGTTACAATTTACCTGATATCATCTTACTAATTTCTTGACAAATAAAATTATCAAGTTTGTATAAGCCTTTGTGTAGGTTGGTATTTTGATTACTGGTGGTATGAATCAAACTACACTCTATTAAATTTCTTGCTATTATGTTGTTGGTATAATAGATTGGCTGGGCATTATCCCAATCAACTGGATGATTATTTAATTCAATATGTTTGAAAATACCACTCGAATTATTGCCATCCCTAACATTTTTCTTATGTTGTTCAATTCTAATGCTTAAGGGTTTGTCAGTTTGACCTATGTAAAATTGATTACACATTTTGCAAGGAATTTTATAAATGCATCCTTTTTTAATTTCAATACTATTGTTGATGAGTTTATGTTTTACTGTACTATCATTTTTAAAAACTACCTTTACGTTAAATCTTTTTAATAACTCTGTGATACTTAACAAATTTACTTGAAATGGTAAAATTAAAACATTATGATAATTGAAAGTTGATTTGGGCTGAGGAGTTAAAAATTATTTCCTTGCAAAATTGTAAGCAATATCAAGGAATTGCTTAGGGTATCTTAATTCTAGCCCAATGTTAAAAACATTTTATGTCTTTGGCCAGAAGATAGAAATGTCCATGATTTTTTAACTAAATTGAATACCATTGTTGATTCTATTAAATTTACTTTAGAAATTGAGAAAAATTGTACCTTACCTTTCTTAGATTGCACTATCCTACGTCATGACAATAGCCTTAAATTTAAAGTATATCGTAAATCAACCAATGTAAGTTCATATATTCATTATTATTATTCTCATCCAAATAATATTAAACGTACAGTCTTTGCTTCTATGTTTTTAAGAGCTTTTCGTATTTGTACTCCTGAATTTATTGATGAAGAAATCAGAAATGTTTTTTATCATTGGGCTAGAATTAAGATACCCTAAGCAATTCCTTGATATTGCTTACAACATATGGGGGAGCAGTTAGCGCCCTTCCCAATCTCGGTAATCAGATAGATTACGAGTTCGTACGGTTTTAGATCGTCTGTGGTTGAGTGGTCAAAGGCGTGTGTTGTGTAGCCTGTCTTGGGTCCATAAGCAGTGGTTCGAATCCTCTGCGCGACGGTCATGGAGATTGTATGATTGATGTCGCTGTCCACTAGCAAATTATTCACATAGTTACGATGGCGAGAAGCGTGAGGGGGATTCGTTCTAGTCCTTACCATTCCCACTGGTGCGATTAGCCGTATGGTAAAAATGGGGTTTATATGGGGGAGCAGTTAGCGCCCTCCCCAATCTCGGTAATCAGATAGATTACGAGTTCGTACGGTTTTAGATCGTCTGTGGTTGAGTGGTCAAAGGCGTGTGTTGTGGAGCCTGTCTTGGGTCCATAAGCAGTGGTTCGAATCCTCTGCGCGACGGTCATGGAGATTGTATGATTGATGTCGCTGTCCACTAGCGAATTATTCACACACACACACACACACACACACACACACACACACACACACACACACACACACACACACACACACACACACACACACACACACACACACACACACACACACACACACACACACACACACACACACACACACACACACACACACACACACACACACACACACACACACATATATATATATATATATATATATATATATATATATTCGATTGAAGACCAGAGCTAATTCAATATCCACTATCTTCTTAGTGATTTTCTCAATTTTTCTAATAGTTTGTTTGATTCTTGAGGGGAGGTCAAACACAATACTTCCGAGATCCATGATGTTATTGTAACGAAAAACATAACACAAAATATAAATACAAGCTTTCGCTTGAGTCATCCAACCATCTTCAGGTAAGTGAGCTTACATATACAGAACAGGAGTTTAAATACAAGTAAAAAGGGGGAACTAGGAGAGTTAGGAGTCAGGTACTGGACGGAGGTGAGGTCTTCGTATCAACAGGACGTCGCTGGACAGCTGGTCACGGTAGCCGGACGTTTGGGCCTTGTTGCCACGCAGCCTCGCTGTGTAGTTGTAAGGTACTAACTGTGTCTGTCTGTATATTAATGATAGGAGTGTATTGTGTAATGTAGACTCTTTCTAAGATGTGTAGTTTCTTAGTGTTGTTACATTGTATATACATATATATATATATATATATATATATACACGCATTCATATATATATATATATATATTTATATATATGTATGTATGTATATATATATACATATATATATGTATATATATACATATATATATATATATATATATATATCTATATATATATATATATACATATATATATATATATATATATATATATATACGTAGCTTCAGTAAGAAAGACATTAACCGCACGGCAAGAAGAGAATTGATGGCTGGTACAAAGGTAATGACAATAACCATAACAAGAAGATTAACATATACTATAAATCCACAATTGTAACAGCTTACAAAAAAGAATAACGCATGATGAGTCAAATTATCAAGAACCAGTCAACCCAGAGGAAATGCTAAACCTAGTGATTTATCATAAGGCAAAAAAAAAAAAAAAAAAAAAAAAAAAAAGTATTCCCTATTTAAGAACATCCCACACCTAGAGAGAAAGGAACTTCAGATGTCGCATGTCATCTATAGGTTCAAATGTACCCAAGGGAACGGTGAAGCCCTCCCCTCCTATTGGCATAACGACAATGAGGTTATTCCTTCGCCTTTCTTTCCACCTTATATCAGGAGCCCCTAAAAAACACCTAAGAACTGAACATGGCATAGCCCTGACAAGAAATATGCTAGAAGAATGTAAAGATTTTGGATATATGTACAGACAATAACCGCCTCCCAATCTTAGAGGCATTGTATACCAAAGAGTTGGGGCTAAATTAAATATGCAAACAGAGGATCTTGAGGCACTACCAAGCATGCGAATAACAGCCACTAACCAAAGCATGCAACAAACCGCCACTAACCCAAGTATGGGACAAAATACCATAAATACAATTATGGGACGAAACGCCACAAAACCAAGTACACGATATTTCGTCACGACCGGAAGCCAGAGGCTCTCCCAAGCATACGAGAACTCGCCACTGTCACAGCTATTCAACAACCTCTCCCAGTTATTCGGCAATCTCCCCAGGCAAGAGCAAGTATGAACACATGGATATAAAGTGTAATATTATCATTTTATTCTCCGGAACATTCTTCCCTATCCACAAAGTAAGAATATTCCAAGCTACTGATGAAAGGTATTGCACCCGAAATCGGGGTCTAGCTATAATGGCTACTTATTGTGAAATCACAAACCCTCCTTTCAAAGGAGAACAAGTCCGTAGTAAGACATATGGAAAATACACTTAAGAAAATAACGAGCACATAATTAGCCATCACTTTCAGTGATATATGCATGAGAGAAAATACGCTGCCCATATATATAAATATATATTTATATATATATATATATATATATATATATATATATATATGTATATATATATATATACACAATGATCATTCGTCGTGACAAATTTGAGGACGGAGAGGAAACGGAAACACGAGAAGAGCTTTGAGTTTTATTACCGACTTTTCGACACTTTTACCTTTCTAAAGGTAAACTACATCTAGAAAATATATACAGTTATATATATATATTCTGTGTGTGTTGTTTGTTCCTCATTCTTTTTCGTCTTCTCCAATCGTTGATTGCTAGTGTTACCGCTGGGAGAGACCATGTTGTTATTTGTTGTAGAAAATAAAACAACAAAAAATATGATTATGTCCGCTATCTATCAGGTCACAGTGAAAGAATTAAATCATGTACAGTAAATGGATTCTTCTCACGTGCATACAGAATATATAGCACACAATATATAGAAGACGAAATAAAACACATATTTTCAATATTAAAAAAATTAAGATATGCAAAGAGATCAATTATACAATTATATCAATTATAGTGTGCCAGACCAGCAGGACGATAAATGACATCACGAAGACGAGAATATACAACAACCAAACACCGGGCACCAAAGCCGGTGTTTATCGTATTCCGTGCTCAGGATGTGAGACCTGAATACACGAATACGTGAATATCGTTACGACGTCAGGCATGATGTCACTACCAATGCATGTATGACACATAGAAAAAGGGAAAACCATCTTATGGACTGGAAGAATGCAGAGCTGCTGATACGAGAACCAGACAAGAACCGCAGGAAGTGTTTAGAAGCAGCGATCATTCAAGGAACGAACACTATTAAACAAAATAGGGGCATGTTCAACATCTCACCCCATATAATTCCCCTAGTACCTATGGCCAGCAAAATTTAGATTAAACCACCCTTTGTGAGCATTTTGGCACCGGACGTTTGGGCCAGCATTCTCAACCTTTCCCAGTGTTCAATCCCCCTTCTCCCGCTCCTCCTCCTCCTTTCCTCCTCTCCTCTTCCTCCTCCTCCTCCTCCTTCTCCTCTTCCTTCCCCCCTACTTCTTTTCTCTCCCCGTTCCCTCCTTTCCCCTTATTTAATCTCAAACATATGTATCTCAACTTGTAAGCTGTAATAAGCGAAACGTCGTACAAATAAAGGCTCCGTCCTCATATGGTGTTTAACTCGTCAATCAATTATACAGTCATACGAACATAAGAGCATGAGAATGAAGAAGACTGCAAGAGACCATGAGGCTTATACTAGGCAGTTCCATATCCATTAACACCTGTCATCACCATCCATAAAATTGTCTAACCGTTTCTTAAAACAACTGATAGTTTCAGCGCTCACTACATGGTTAATAAGTTTTTCCCATTCGTTGACCACCCTATTAATAAACCAATTATTACCTATTTCCTTCTTAAATCTAAATTTGTCCAGTTTAAATCCATCACTGCCAGTACTGCTTTGTTGTCTTAATATGATGACCTTGTCTGTGTACCCCTTGTTAAAGCCTTTGATCTGCTTAAACACCTCTATTAGATCATCCCGCACTCTCCGTCTCTCCATAGTGTTTAAGTTAAAGTGCCTAAGGCTCTCCACCTAAGGTAAATTACTGACCCATATATGATTTCGGTTATTCTCCTTTGTACTGATTCTAGTGAATCGATGACCATTCTATGAGACGGAGACCATAGTCAAGGATGGGTCTAACTATCGCTAGATAGAGTTTGATAGATACCTCTGCACTTCTATTCGTAACCGTCCTAGCAATGAAACTTAATGCTTTGTTAGCTTTATTCCTGGTGCTAATGCACTGTTTCCTGAATTTAAGGTCAGGACTCACTAGAACTCTATATCTATTTTCAGGACTGTGTAGCCCTACGTTTAACACGCTGCACATTTAGGTATTGACGTTAATTTACCATTTCACCGACCATGTGAACAATTTGTTAAGATCATCCTGCATAATCTCGACATCGTCTCTTGACCTAATTAGGCGTCCTATTTTAGTGTCGTCCGCAAACTTACTAACATCACTATTAATCCCATTGTTCAAGTCATTTATGTACATAATGAACAATAAGGAACCCAAAACCGAGCACTGGGGAATCCCACTAAAAACACTCCCCCACCTGGATTTTACACAATTTATGGTGACTCACTGTTTTCTGTCACTGATCCAAGCTCTAATCCATTCTAAAAAAATTCCTCCTATGCCATGGGCTTTGATTTTATTTAGTAGCCTCTGGTGGGGCACCTTGTCGAACGCTTTGCTAAAGTCAAGGTAAATAACATCGTAACTATAATTGTTATTTGACGCCTTATATACTTTAGTGTTAAAAAGATAGAAGATTAGTCACACATGAACTTACCCTTGGAGAAACCGTGCTGTGTGTCACGAATCAAATTATGTCTCTTGGTGTGTTCTCCGAGTCTATTAACTATTATTGATTCACGCATTTTACCTATAACTAATGTCAAACTGATTGGCCTGGAGTTGCATATAGACGATTTAGCTCCCTTCTTAAAAACAGGAACAACGATTGCCTGTCCCAAAGCAATGTACACAAAACCAGTGTCTCCCGACTTATTAAATATTTCTGTTAACTAGTCGCAGATTTCAACACTCCTTAAGCACTCTCGGAAATTTTTGTTCTGGACCCGGGGATTTTGTAGCTTTATTTTTTTCAATCTACTTGACTACTTCTACTTTACTAATGCTGATATTAGATAGTCTACTTTCTTCATCCCCACTGAAAATCGGATCGCAATCAAGTACCTCATCTAGCCTCTACTTTGTAAACACCGAGAGAAAATATTTGTTAAACGCCTCACTCATTTTTCCTCCGATTCTATTATGACGTTTTTGTAATTCTGAATTAGGCCTATCCTTTCTTTATTTTTTTGCTCTGTAGTTCTGTAGAGATGAAAGAAACCCTTTGGGTTGTATCTCGCTTGTCTGGCAACCTTAATTTCATAGTTACGTTTCGCTTTGCGCATATTGTTTTTAACTAGTCTTGCCATATCGTTACTTTTTTATCTAAAGTGTGTTACCCCGTTTCTTATTCTTACGTAAGGTCCTATCTTCATTCCGATCTCATGTTTCAGCCTGTTGGTCATCCATTTAGGAGTATTACTATTCTTCCGTATTGATTTGAGGGGAATAGATTTATTTGTTGCATTTACAATTAAAGCTGTTAGGTTACTATACATTTCGTCCAAAGCCCCCTTAAGTGACCTGAAACAAGGTACGCATATCACCCTCCGTGACCCGACACCTGACCGCGCTAATGACGTCCGGACTGATCGTGTAAATGACCCCGTCACACATCCCTGGGTCGGTTCAGTAAGTGATCAAATGTCTTATATGGTTTCTTATCTCATCAAAATTGGCTCTCCTGAAGTCCGGTACTTGAACGTTATTCGTATTTTTTAATTCTTCCCAAATAACTTTAAATATTTTTTCTTGATCGCTAGAGCCTAGAGTGTCCCCCACTTTTAATAATAAGAACAATATATTTGTATCCTCAAAATCT
>NC_134799.1:57592198-57594698 GCF_046742065.1 Oratosquilla oratoria
TCTGAATCTACGTAGTTTTCTCTACATATCGTTGATTTACGACAACTCCGCTAAACAAGTCCTTCGGACCATAACTATGGGCCGTCTCCAAAAACGAAATGTTCAAACCTTCGTTTCTCTGAATTCATCAGACTCTATCGAGATTGCTGCTTGACTAGGAGCGACGCAACTCCTCTGTTTTCTCCCATTAGGAAACATCCTCGAATATTTATTTGATCCTGATAACCAGAAGATTCTCCTACCAGAACAAACTATTAGAATCTGTCCCCTTCCAGAAGTTATCGTTCACCTCAAGCTACCATTACCAGAAGCTGCCCCTTCCAGAAATTATCGTTCGCCTCAAATCGCCCCGTGACAGTTGGAAAGACTCGTCTATGCCATAAACAAGACTTCGTTTCGCCACCTGATCATACAAATTATATGATAAATAATCTGAATGCTTTAATTGCCATAGGCATTGTTATATTATTATTATTCTATAATCATTTATGTATATATGTTGTTTTGTTGGTGTAATAACATTAAAATTTAACGAAGAGTTGAATCATCCTACTTGAACTCTCTGTCATTCGTCCGAACTGCGCACGGCCTTAATTTTCTTTTTTCTTCTGTGTCGCGACTAGCCAGATCCATAGTTGAGTTGTGACACTATTATCATTATTATTATTGTTGTTATCATTATTATTATTATTATCATCATTATTATTATTATTATTATTATTATTATTATTATTATTATTATTATTATTATTATTATTATTATTATTATTATTATTATTATTATTATTATTATTATTATTATTATTATTATTATTATTATTATTATTATTATTATTATTATTATTATTATTATTATTATTATTATTATTATTATTATTATTATTATTATTATTATTATTATTATTATTATTATTATTATTATTATTATTATTATTATTATTATTATTATTATTATTATTATTATTATTATTATTATTATCATTATTATTATTATTATTATTATTATTATTATTATTATTATTACTATTATTATTATTATTATTATTATTATCATTATTATTATTATTATTATTATTATTATTATTATTATTATTATTATTATTATTATTATTATTATATTATTATTATTATTATCCATTATTATTATTATTATTAATATTATTGATATTATTATTATCATTATTATTACTATTATCATTATTTATTATTATTATTACTACTACTATTATTATCATTATTATTATTATTATTATTATTATTATTATTATTATTATTATTATTATTATTATTATTATTATTATTATTATTATTATTATTATTATTATCATCATCATTGTTGTTGATGTTGTTGTCATTATCATTATTAGGATTAGGCATCCTTCTCTCTGTAGCCCCAAAGGGAACATTCCTAAAAAAATAGCAGGGTGTCAGGAGTGAAAAAAGAACGAGGGAAAGAAGGGGTGGCTATACCAGTAAGTGAAGAGATAGGTAAACGTGTGGTGGAGTGGAAGGAGGTTTCTTCAAGGTTAATGTGGATGAAAGTGAAGTTAGGAATCGAGATGCGGATTTTTGTAAGTGCATATGGGGCTGGTTGTGAAAAGAGGATAGAGGAAGGGAGGCTTGTTTGAATAGATTTAAATGAGTGCATAGAGGGCCTAAGGAGAAATATTAATGTAGTGGTATTGGGAGATCTAAATGCTAGGGTAGGAAATGAACGAATAAACGGAATGGTTGGGAAAAGTGGAGTTTCAGGGAAAAAAAAAAACGTAGTGGAGAGTTGATGGTGGAGATGTGTCAAGAGAGTTGATGATAACAAGTACAGTGTTTAGGAAAAAAGTCAAGCATAAGTACACATGGGAGAGGGTGGTGGATGGAAGGGTGGTAGATAGGGCGTTAATGGACTACACAGTGGTAACCAGGAGACTAGTAAGAAGAGTTTTGAATGTACATGTTCTAAGGTGGAATATCAGATAATTATTTTTTTGGAAGGTAAGTTGAGAGTGGAGGATAGATAGAGAAGGAGGAAAAGGACAGAAGGTAGGAAGGTGCTTAGAGTAAACTGCATAGATGAGAAAGAAAAGGAGGAGTACAAGAGGAAACTGAGAGAGTAGTGGGAGGGGGTGAAGGATAGAGTAAAACTAGGAGTGGAGGAGGAATGGGAATGGTTCAAGGAGGGAGTCACAAGGTGTGCAAAGTTTGTGTGTGGAACAAGGAGGATGGGAGGAAATAGAAGGAAGGGTAGTGAGTGGTTGGATGATCAAGCGAAGAAAGTTGTAGAAGAGAAGAAGCAAGCATTCACAGATCGGCTACAAAATAGAACGAGAGAATTACATGAGAGGTACAAAGAAAAGAGAAGAGAAGTGAAGCACAAGATAAAGGAGGTAAAGAGGAGAGCAGACGCGAAATGGTTTTAGATTATGACGGAAAAAATTGAAAGTAATAAAAAGATGTTTTGGAAAGAAATCAAGAGAGGAAGAAGAGGCGAATCAAGTAGAGAAGA
>NC_134799.1:57599698-57602198 GCF_046742065.1 Oratosquilla oratoria
ATGAAATAGAAATTAATTTCTTTCGTAAGCTTTCGGAAATTAGATTTCTGTGGAAAAGAAAGGGGAAAAAGTAAATTTGTAATAGACATTGGGAACTTATATTAACAAAATTAAACACGTAATACAGAAAATAAAATAAAAACAATACACAATAGAAAAAGAAAAGTTTCCCAGATCGTTCTCCATTTTCAGTTGGAGTGTAGATATTTAAACGAGTGATCTGTGTAAATAGTAAGTAATACAACTCTTGGAGTGGTCACGTTTTACTCTTCTCAGCTTGGCTGGCGCTACGAGGGGCGATTGAAAAATTCGTGGCCTATAGTAGAAGGACACGAGATACAGACATGCATCTTTTTTTACACAAAATCTAATCTTTTATAAGCCGGTATAAGCATTTTCAAGCTTTTAACCTAATATTTTTGTTTTGTTTTACAGATAACTGATTTGGGACAGTTAGGTATTGTAGAGAAAACAGACAAAATTGGTCATCGGGCAGTCATTCAATACCCCTACATCATGAGCTTAACTCCCAGAGAAATTCAGGAAGACATGGTGGCTACTCTACGAGACAATGCTCCTTCATGCAGCATGGTTAAAAAATGGGCAGCTGATTTCAAACGCAACAGGGACAGCCTGGAAGATGACCCTCGTCAAGGAGGGCCTTCCACTGTCACCACTCAAGAAATCAACGACAAAATTCATGACATGTTGCTCACAGATCGGCGTTTGATTGAACGTTTTATTGCCACAGAGTTGGACATCTCCTAGGAACGTGTTCATGGAATTATCCACCACCATCTTGAAATGTCGAAGGTCTCATCTTGGTGGGTCCCAAAACTTCTTGAACTTGATCAGAAGCGGCTGCGATGCAGCATGTCAGAGAACAACCTTGTTCACCATTTCCAGCCTGAGTCTAAAGAACAATCAAAACAATGGAAGCATCATGGGTCTCCAGCTCCAAAGAAGGCCAAGTCAGTGATATCTCCAGGGAAGGTGATGGCTTCCATTTCTGGGAGATTCTGAGGGTATGCTACTGATGGATTATCTGACAAATAGTCATTCCATTACTGAACCATACTATGCCAATTTAATAACACAGCTACGAGAGAAAATTAAGAAAAAGCGGCATGGAAACCTGTCGTTAGATGTGTTTTTCATCAAGACAATGGACCAGCACACAAATTCGCCATGGTTCTTGCTGCCATACATGATCAAGGCTTCCAGCTAGTTGAACATCCGCCCTATTCACCTGATTTGGCTCCTTTAGACTACTATCTATTCCCCAAGATGAAAAAAGAGCTCAGCAGTCAACATTTCGCCAAGGATAATGACGTCGTTGATGCCGTACAAATGTATTTGGAGGACCAAAGGCTCAAAATTCTACGAACAGGGGATCCATAAACTCCACGACCATTGAAGTAAGTGTGTAAACTTGCAATGGAATTACATTGAAAAATAAGTGTATCAATTTATCATGAAATGAATTTTTGTACTTTGGGCAACGAATTTCTCAATCACCCTTCGTTTTTCGTTCATAGCTCGGCCTAGAGATGATTTTTGGGCCTCCGTGGGGTGCTTGTGTGTATGTAAGTGTGTAAACTTGCAATGGAATTACATTGAAAAATAAGTGTATCAACTTATCATGAAATAGATTTTTGTACTTTGAGCCACGAATTTCTCAATCACCCCTCGTTTTTCGTTGATAGCTCGACCTAGCTGATCGTCTTAGGCAGGATTTTTGGGCCTCCGTGGGGTGCTTGTGCGTGTAAGTGTGTAAACTTGCAATGGAATTACATTGAAAAATAAGTGTATCAATTTATCATGAAATAAATTTTTGTATTTTGAGCCACGAATTTCTCAATCACCCCTCGTTTTTCGTTGATAGCTCGGCCCAGCTCATTGTCTTAGGCATGATTTTTGGACCTCCGTGGGGTGCTTGTGTGTGTAAGTGTGTAAACTTGCAATGGGATTACATTGAAAAATAAGTGCATCTATTTATCATGAAATAAATTTTTGCACTTTGAGCCATGAATTTCACAATCACTCCTCGTTTTTCGTTGATAGCTCGGCCTAGCTGATAGTCTTAGGCATGATTTTTGGGCCTCCGTGGGGTGCTTGTGTGTGTAAGTGTGTAAACTTGCAATGGAATTACATTGAACAATAAGTGTATCAATTTATCATGAAATAAATTTTTGCACTTTGAGCCACGAATTTCACAAACACCCCTCGTTTTTCGTTGATAGCTCGGCCTAGCTGATTGTCTTAGGCATGATTTATGGGCCTCCGTGGGGTGCTTGTGTGTGTTTTGAGCCTCTGTGGGATGCCTGTGTGTAGGTGTCCTGTGAAATTGGGGCTCTATTCTTGTGATCAATTCAATTTCCATTATCATCTCTCCATCTGCACCTTTTCCTTTTTCTTCTCTACTTAATTCGCCTTCTCTTCCTCTCTTAATTTCCTTCCAAAACATCTTTTTACTACTTTCAAAATTTTCTGTCATACT
>NC_134799.1:57607198-57609698 GCF_046742065.1 Oratosquilla oratoria
TGTGAATAACACAAAAAGGCTTGGGAATTACTGTTTCATTTCGATTTCCTTAGTGGTTACCAGCAATATATATATATATATATATATATATATATAGTGAATATATACATATATATATACATATATATATATATATATATATATACACACACACATATATACATACATGCATATATATATATATATATATATATATATATATATATATATATATATATATATATATATTACAAAGGATTACAAAGGCGGAGCATGCCGACAGGAGACCTTTTGGTCCATATCTAGGTCGGATGCGAAAAAAAATCATGATAATAAAAAAAAAATTATAATAATGTAAACAACAAATGAAATACATAGATAAATGCATAGGTATAGTTAGATAATAAACAAACAGGTAAATAATAAATGATAATAAATTGAAATATAACTAATAATAAATGAAAATCAGACAGACAACTGATAACAAAACAAAAACAAATAATATAAAATAGATTATAATCATTACAGCATCTTGCTTAGGTGTTTATCTAAATGATTCTTAAAGCTTCGAACTGAACTACATTGCACTACCTGTGCAGGAAGTTTATTCCATTCATTAACTACACGGTTGGCAAAGTTGTTTCTATCTACTTCCAAATTGAATCTATTTCCGGACAGTTTGAGACCATTGTTTCTTGTCTGATTCTCATTCAATGTGAAAATTTGGTCACTTTTGATGTTGTCAATTCCCTTTAAAATCTTAAAGACCTGTATCAATTCACCTCTGAGTCTACGCTTTTTTAGGGAAAACAGATTCATATGTTTTAGTCGATTTTCGTATGATTTATTTTTGATATTTGGAATCAGTTTTGTGGCTCGCCGTTGTACTTTTTCCAGTCTGTCAATGTCTTTAATGAGATTCGGTGACCATACGGAAACAGCATATTCCAAATGTGGACGAACTAACGATTTATATAGCTTGTTAATGAGTGATGGACTTTTGAAATCAAAAGATCGCGCAATCAGTCCTAGAATCTTATTTGCTTTCTCAGAGGCTGAAATACACTGCTTGGATGATTTGAGGTCGTTACTGATAATTACGCCGAGATCCTTTTCACTATCCACTATATTCTAGACCCTTGTTAAGTGGAGTTGGGAAGGCTTATGGAAGGGTCTTTATTGAGAAGATTAGGAGGGAAACAGAGGGAGTAATTGGTGAGGAACAGTGTGGTTTAAGGACAGGTAGGGGTTGCATGGATTAGATTTTTGTGGTAAGACAGATATGTGAGAAAACTTTAGGAAATGGTATGGATGTATTTTGGGCTTTTATGGATCTGGAAAAGGCTTATGACAGGGTAGACAGGAAGGCACTGTGGGAGGTATTGCAGATACATGGGATAGGAGGAAAGCTGTTTAGAGCAGTCAAGAGTTTTTTTTTCGAGAGTAGTAGAGCTTGTGTTAGAATTAGAAATGGAGAGAGTGAGTGGTTTGAGGTAAAGGTGGGACTTCGTCAGGGATGTGTTATGTCGCCCTGGCTGCTCAATTTATACATGGATGGGGTGGAGCGAGAGGTAAATGCAAGGGTAGTGGGTCAGGGGTTGGAGATGATTAAAGAAAATGGAGACAAGTGGGAGATAAGCCAGTTGTTGTTTGCTGATGACACTGCATTTGTAGCAGGATCAGAGGAGGGGTTGGGAAATTAGTGACAGAGTTTGGGAGGGTGTGTGAGAGAAGAAAGTTGAAGATGAATGTGGGTAAAAGTAAGGTGATGGGATGTTCATGGGAAGAAAGTGGGAGCAGACTGGAAGTGAGTATTAAAGAAGAGAGACTGGAGGAAGTAGATAGTTTTAGATACTTGGGTGCAAATGTGGCAGGAAAGGGAGGAGTGGGGGTGAAGATATATTGTAGATTGAGAGAAGCGAGTAAATGCCTTGGTGGATTAAAAAGTGTAATGAAAAATAGACATTTGGGAATGAATGCTAAGAGGAGATTGTATGAAAGAGTGATTGTGCCGACAGTATTGTATGGGGCAGAGGCATGGAACATAAGAGAAGAAGAGAGAAGGAGTTTGAATGTGTTTGAGATGAAATGCCTGAGAAGCATGATAGGGGTTACTAGGCTAGATAGAGTGAGAAATGAGGAGGTGAGGAGGAGAACGGGAGTGGAAAGGGAGTTGGGAGATAGGGTTGATGAAAGAGTATTGGGATGGTTTGGCCACATGGAAAGAATGAGTGAAGAAAGATTAGTAAAATAGATGTGGAAGGCAGAGGTGAAAAGAGTGAACATGAGGGGGCGACCTAGGATGAGATGGATGAATGGGGTAAAAGGTGCTTTAGGGAAGAGGGGAATGTCTGTTGAGGAAGGACGGGAGAGGGCAGAAGATAGGGATGAATGGAGAATGGTTGTGTATGGATGATGCTGTGATGCATGAGGGGGAGTGGGGTGGGAGATGGGGGGGGTGAGGGAGTATGTGTGAGAAATAAATTGACGCAGCCCGAAGGGATTCCTACCAGTCTTCTCC
>NC_134799.1:57624698-57627198 GCF_046742065.1 Oratosquilla oratoria
AGTTGTCTGCCTGCCTACCTGTCTTCCTTTCTTCCTACCTTCCTGGTTGACTGCCTGTTTTTCCTCCTGCCTTCCTGGGTTGTCTGCCTGCCTACCTGTCTTCCTTTCTTCCTACCTTCCTGGTTGACTGCCTGTTTTTCCTCCTGCCTTCCTGGGTTGTCTGCCTGCCTACCTGTCTTCCTTCCTTCCTACCTTCCTGGTTGACTGCCTGCTTTTCCTCCTGCCTTCCTGGGTTGTCTGCCTGCCTACCTGTCTTCCTTCCTTCCTACCTTCCTGGTTGATTGCCTGCTTTTCCTCCTGCCTTCCTGAGTTGGCTGCCTGCCTACCTGTTTTCTTACCTTCTTACCTTCCTGGTTGACTGTCTACTTTCCCACATGCCTTCCTCTCTTCCTGCCCGGCCGTCGCCTTAACACTTGCAACACGCTTCCCTGCCTTTATTCAGCTGCAAGGGTCTTATCGTTCCTCCGCTGATTCCCCATCTTGGGCCACCTGCCATGCACACCCACACTTTATGGGCCGTTCGTCCGGTTGCTTCTTTCTATTTCAGTTTCGCTTCCTCCGCTCATTTTCCGTTCCCGTTTCCGTTTCGTTTGTTTCCCCCCCACCTCCCCCCCCACCCTTTTTTATTATTTCCATTCGTCCATCCATCCTCCATTGTCTCGGATCTATCTGTATATTTATTTATTTATTTATTTATATGTTACATCTTCGTTGTGTCCACCTTTCATTTCCATCACCCCTATCTGCTTCGTTTTCTTTGTTCTTTTCAGCATAAGTCATTCATTGCAATATTCTGCACTTTTGTATACTTCTTCTTACCTTTTCTTAGATCACGACACATTTCATTTCTTTGTCCAGTAGCGTCTCTTTCTCTCTCTCTCTCTCTCTCTCTCTCTCTCTCTCTCTCTCTCTCTCTCTCTCTCTCTCTCTCTCTCTCTCTCTCTCTCTCTCTCTATCTCTCTCTTACTCGTTCTCTAGTTTGTGCACGCACGCACACACACACACACACACACACACACACACACACACACGCACACACACACACACACACACACACACACACACACACACACACACACACACACACACACACACACACACACACACACACACACACACACACACACACACACACACACACACACACACACACACACACACACACACACACACACACACACACACACACACACTAAAATCAGGTACGGTTGGCTTAGCCTGAAAACTACCTAAGTTTCGAAATGAAAAACGAAACTATAATAAATGAAATATATACTGAGATAAAATCAAAATAAGATAAGATATAATAAAACAAAAAATAAATAAGATTAGATATAGTAATGAAATTGAATTTGATGAAGTAGAATAAGATGATAATTATATCTAAAAATGAAAAGAAAAACTGACTCAATATGTATAAAACGGAAAACAGATTAAGTATCAAGATAATAGTACAACACAACTTGACTGAATATCATATACAGAAGAATGCCAGGAAAGGAGGAATGAAATATATATATATATATATATATATATATATATATATATATATATATATATATATATATGTATGTATTTATCCCAACTGGAGGTCACCTGTAGTCTCCATAATAAAGACTAAGGTGTGATTACTACCATGAGATTCAAAACTAATAGAAGAGGCAGTGAAAAAGCGATGTTTTTATCTGAAAATATTATACATCGGCAGTTTTTTTTTTTAATAGGGATAGAAAGAAAAGATATTGACACAAATCCTATTGTACCAACACTTAAATGAATCTACAGGGAAGAGTATCAAAGATTTCCTCCTCTATTTGAATTTTAATTCGGCTTCGGCTTCAAATCAACGCTCATAGATTATTTGAAGTGTTTTACAAGTGACTTCTTGTTAATTCATACATGTATATATATATATATATATATATATATATATATATATATATATATATATATATATATATATATATATATCAGACATTAGTACTGATGAACAAAGGCCTCTCATACTATTACATCACTCGCACGACTGCGCCAACATCTGCCATGTCACTCCTGCAAACTTTTCTATCTCATCTCGTCCTTCTCTTGAACGTTTCCAATTTTACGACGTCTATTCAGTAACGCACTTATTCCATTGCCCATCATTCGTTCGCGTTCTCTTACTTGCTCAGTTATACTTTCTCTCTTTTACCGCCTGTACAACATCTTTCAATCCAGTCTGCTTTCTCATTTAATTGCCTTTTTGTTTATTTATTTATTTTTTATTATTTCATTTATTTATTTATTTATTTATTTATTTATTTATTTATTTATTTATTTATTTATTTATTTATTTATTTATTTATTTATTTATTTATTTATTTATTTATTTATCTATTTATTTATTTATTTATTTATTTATTTATTTATTTATTTATTTATTTATTTATTTGTTGATTTATTTATTTATTTATTTTTGTCTTTCAGCATTATCCCCATCACTGAGCACTTCTTTGCTCTG
>NC_134799.1:57642198-57652198 GCF_046742065.1 Oratosquilla oratoria
TTCTAATTTTCCTCTTCCTCTTTGTTTTCCTCTGCCTCTCCCATCCTCCTCCATATTTATCTAGTCCTCTACCATTCCTACTTCTCTTCGCTTACTCTGCTGCCTTCTTCTCCTTCACGTTTTATTCTTCGTCTCCCGCCTCCTTCATGAAGAAAACGTCTCTTCATCCTCCTCCTCTTCTTCCTCCTCTTCTTCCTGCGGCTCATCTTCCTCCTCTTCTTCCTGCGGCTCTTCCTCCTCTTCTTCCTGCGGCTCTTCCTCCTCTTCTTCCTGCGGCTCTTCCTCCTCTTCTTCCTCTTCTTCCTGCGGCTCTTCCTCCTCTTCTTCCTGCGGCTCTTCCTCCTCTTCTTCCTCCTCCTCTTCTTCCTCTTCTTCCTGCGGCTCTTCCTCTTCCTCCTCCTCTTGACGAGGCCCATCTTTCTCCACATATTTTTACTCCACAAATGTTCAACACGAAATGTGACATCTTCATGCCTTTGCCAATATCGTTCTTTTCCTACTTCATTCTGGGGAGCGCTGGGTGATTTTATTAAGTCTGAAGCAAGACCTCGCACTGAAGAGGATCATAATCTACAGCACCGGTTCTTGCAAGCAATCGATGTCTACTAAAAAAAAAAAAAAAAAAAAAATCGACAAATGTTCAACACGAAATTTCAAAGGAAAGAAATTATAATCGATGGTGATAGTCTTGAAGAAGTTGAAGAGTATAATTACTTAGGCCAGATGGTGAAAATCACCAAAAATCATGATAATGAAATAAAAAGACGCATTACAGTTGGTTGGAAAATGTTTAGTAAGTATGATAAAATCCTGAGAGGCTCTCTATCTTTATGTTTGAAACGTAAAGTTTACAATCAATGCATTCTGCCAGCAATAATCTACAGGTGTGAGACTTGGAGCAAGTGTGTTACTGAGTGGAGGCCGCGAAATGGGAAGCGTGGAAGAGGGAGACCAGACAAAAAGTGGAGAGAGGAGATAGAAAAGTTTGCAGGAGTGATGTGGCAGAGGTTGGCGCGGTCGTGCGAATCATGGAATGCTATGAAGGAGGCCTTTGTTCAGCAGTGGACTCAGGATGGCTGACTTGTTTGATTGACCAAGTCTTCAATCAATTAAAGAGAACCTTCTAACTTATAGCGAATAATGATGAAAGGATTGTGGAAGTGATGTCAGCCACATCGAACATGTTTTTCATGAGATCAAGTTGATAATCCTTCTGTTTCACCAAATTATGTTTACCCTTTCAAGCTTGTAAAAAGAGTAGTCTTATGTAGTCTTCATCAGGACAACGGACTTTGGATATTTACTACAACACTCATGTGTAATCTTCACGTTCATAGAAAACGGAGGCAGCAAAAAACAAGGTACGTGAAGTGAACATGAGAGGAGAAAGGGTGGAAAATTAAATAACAGGGATGTTGTTCGCGGTTTTGGTTCACAACAATTACACAGATGTTGCCTCCGATGTGGGGCGAACAAAGATGCAGTTAACATCGGCACTACTGATGAAAATAATGATGGAGGCAAATGTGATGTAGTTGATGGTAATGATTGTAATCGAGACAAAGCACCCCGTGGCAATGATAGTCGTTAAGACACTGCACCTGTCAAGAGACAGGTGTTATGGCTGATAATGAAAAGACACTCTTCACCAATAGCAACCATTATTTCTTTTTCTTAGAATACCAGTGGCTTATGTCTCCCATCACCCGATATAAAAGTGGGAGCTGATCCATATAGGTAAGTTTGTTTGTTTTTGTTTTGTTATCATTTGTCTGTCTAATTTTTATTTATTATTAGTTATATGTCAATTTATTATTATTTACTATTTACCTGTTTGTTTATTATTTAACTATACCTATGCATTTATTTATGTGTTTTATTTGTTATTTACATTATCATAGTTTTTATTTATTATTTTATTATTAATATGATTTTTTTTTCGCATCCGACCTAGATATGGATCAAAAGGTCTCCTGTCGGCATGCTCCGCCTTTGTAATCCTTTGTAATCCTTTGTTTTACGAGTGGACATCTAGTTGCTGATGACAGAATCTGATACAAGAGATATATCAAAGTCTGTCAGTGTCAACTGTATGATCTTTCTATAGATGCAGTGAGGGATAATGATGAGACAATAAGCAATAAAGGGTGAACGAGGGCGATAGTGTAGACAAGACTAATGAGGGGGTATGTACAGTGCATTGATAACGACTAGACACATAGAGAGGTTATGAGGACGGGGTAGGTAGAACAATCTACCATGAGGAAACAAGGAACATTTTTTTGTGGAAACAAAGCGGAAGAAGAAAGTGGAGAGGAAGGGAAAGAGTGAAGTATAGCTTATATAAAGACAAATGAAAAAAAAATCAAGCACGTAAATATATATATATATATATATATATATATATATATATATATATATATATATATATATATATACATATATATATATATATATATATATATATATATATATATATATATATATATATATTTTTTTTTATAAAAATGCAAGGGTGTGGAGGGAAGAAAGAAGAAAAAAATGAGATATGATAGAATGTCATGCAAAGTTTACATAACAAAAGTGGATAGAATAGTAATACCAGACGACCAAAAACAAAGAATCTTCCCCAGCTTGATCCCGTCAAAGGCCAATCTTTCATTCAGTCAGTCCAGTCTAGTATATACTTATCGCTCGGCGGTGACTTTCCTCGAATTGGCTGCTAGGGTGTGCTTGGGAAGTGTCAGGTATTATGACGTTTCTTTTCTGGTATCGTAGCGGCATAGGGCGCGCACGGGCGCACGCACACACATACACACACACACACACACACACACACACACACACACACACACACACACACACACACACACGCACGCACACACACACACACACACACACACACACGCACGCACACACACACACACACACACACACACACACACACACACACACACACACACACACACACACACACACACACACACAAACACAAACACACACACACACATACACACACACGGCTCGATGGTGCGGTTGGTAGAGACTCAGACTGTCAATACGGAGGCATCAGCGGTAACTGGTTCGAATCCTGCCCAGGGCTGAAATTATTTCAGTATCGCTGCACTTCGAGTCGTTACTCCAATTCTCTTGGACGGGTAGTTGGGTGTGTGTGTGCGTGTAAGGTCATAGCATTACCCATAGATCGGACATACGAGGTCTGGGCTCTCTTCTGGGAGGGAAATAGCTGTCAATCACGAGTCCAACACGTGATCCAAAGACCAAGGTGAATCACACACACACACACACACACACACACACACACACACACACACACACACACACACACACACACACACACACACACACACACACACACACACACACACACACACACACACACACACATACACGCACACACACACACACACACACACACACACACACACACACACACACACACACACACACACACACACACACACACACACACACACGCACACACACGCGCGTGCGCGCACATAAAATATTCTAAAGAAAGTACGAGTACATGCCGACAGGAGAGCTTTTGGTACATAACTAGGTCGGAAGCGGAAAAAATAGTATAAATGAATGTATAATGAACTATAATAAACACAGATAAATATCAATAAATAATAAATAAATAAACAATGAAAATATGTAAACAGGTAAAGAATAATAGATATATTGGTAAAATGAAATAGAATTGATAGCAGGCATTACTGTATATTGCTCAAGTGTGAATCTTAAAACTTCAAACTGAACTACATTGCACTGCCTCTGCAGGAAGTTTATTCCATTCATTTACTACACGATCGGCAAAGTTGTTTCTACCCACTTCCAAATTAAGTCTATTTCCTGATAGTTTGAGACATCTCTTGCCTGATTCGCATTCAGTGTGAAAATTTCATAACTTTTGATGTTATCAATTCTCTTTAGAATCCTAAAGATCTATATTAAATTACCCTGAGTCTACGTTTTTTGGAGGAAAATAGATTCATATGTTTTAGTCGATTTTCGTATGAGTTATTTTGGATATTTGGAATCAGTTTTGTGGATCGCCATTGTACTTTTTCCAACCTATCAATGTCTTTAATGAGATTCGGTGACCATACGGAAACAGCATATTTGAAATATTGACGAACTAAGGAATTGCAGTATATAACTTGTTAATGACAGATGGACATTTAAAATAAAAAAGTCGTGCAATCAGTCCAAGAACTTTAATTGTTTCCTCTCAGGCGGAAATACACTGCTCAGATGATTTGAGATCATTACTGATAAATATGCCAATATCCCTTTCACTATCCACTTTTGTTAACGAATTTTCAAATAACTTGTAATCGTACTTATTGTTATTTTCACCTATGTGCATAACCTTACATTTACTTGTGTTCAATTTTATTAGCCACTTTTCAGACCATTGCTATAGTTTATCTAAATTTTCTTGAATATCTAATCGGTTAAAATGGTCATTTGGCATTCCGTACAACTTTGTACCATCAACAAATTTGGAGACAATAGATTTTACTCCGTTGTCTATATCATTTATATATATACCTTGAATAGAAGTGGTCCAAGAACGGAACTCTGAGGTACTCCACTCGTAACATTTTTCCATCTAGACGTTTTACTATAAAGAATAACCATTTATTTACGATCGCTTAACCAGTAACTAGTCCAGTTTAATAGGCTACCACTTATTCCACGTGAAGCTAATTTACCAAGTAGTCTATTGTGCCAGACGGTATCAAAAGCTTTCTCAAAGTCCAGATATGTTAGATCTATATTGTTTCTTTGTCATAATTTGAGATGACTGTGCTGTAGAATTTGAGTAGGTTATTCAAGTAAGAACGTTACCGTCTGGATTCATGCTGGCTATCATTTATCAAACAGTTACTTTCTAAATGGTGTTTGATAGTATTTCTGATAATGGTTTCCATCATTTTTCCTTCCATGAATGACAAGGGGGTGGGATTTTGTCTGGGAGCCAAGGGGGTGGGATTTTGTCTGGAAGCCAAGGGGGTGGGATTTTGTCTGGAAACCAAGGGGGTGGGATTTTGTCTAGGAGCCAAGAGGGTGGGATTTTGTCTGGGGTTCAAGAGGGTGGGATTTTGTCTGGGAGTCAAGAGGGTGGGATTTTGTCTGGGAGCCAAGAGGGTGGGAGTTTGTCCGGGAGCCAAGGTGGTGGTATTTTGTCTAGAAGCTCTGGCCTGATTTGCTGCTGCTCTGGTTACTAGTCCTAGGCGCTGATTAACTAGCTGGACATGTTTCATTTGTTCGCGGGGCTGCTGCTGTCTAAGGGCTTGTTGTTCCTGGAGGGGGTTATTCTTTACAGGGCGCGCGGAAGGGAGAATAAAATCGGCAGCTTGCTGTATGTTGATGGTAGGGCGCTGGCAAGTAATGGATACTGCTTCTGCAATCTGCAGCTTCCTGAAGGCAGACTCCTTGTGAAGAATGTCCGTTTGGTCTAGCAGCTTCTGTAGAGGAGGCTTCATGTTGTGTGTTTCAGTGAAATGCTGGAAAATTGATCCCTGGTTTCTATGGGATTGTAGGCGACGCCGCAGTGTAGAGGAGGTCCTGCCAATGTATGTGCTGGAGCCGTCGCAGCGGCCCTCCTGACATGAAAATTTGTATACAACATTGGTGGTAACCAGAGCAGCAGCAAATCAGGCCAGAGCTTCTAGACAAAATACCACCACCTTGGCTCCCGGACAAACTCCCACCCTCTTGGCTCCCAGACAAAATCCCACCCTCTTGACTCCCAGACAAAATCCCACCCTCTTGAACCCCAGACAAAATCCCACCCTCTTGGCTCCTAGACAAAATCCCACCCCCTTGGCTTCCAGACAAAATCCCACCCCCTTGGCTTCCAGACAAAATCCCACCCCCTTGGCTCCCAGACAAAATACCACCCCCATGGCTCCCGGACAAAATCCCAAACAGCACCACTCAGCCAATGAGAGGCCAGTATTCCGTCTGAGCTAGGCAGGCTGAGCCTTATAAGCCCGCCCATCCAACCAGCGGTCATTATTCGTTGGAAGACCTTCAATATAGCAGAGCATCCTACAAAGCAGTCCTCACCCTGAAGACGCCTCACGACGAGGCGAAAAACTATAGTTTCGGTGGAGTCAATAGTTGTTCAATACTATTACTATGCAAAAATATATCAGTTGGCATACACTGTGTATATTCTTTTGAGAGTCATGAATGACTACTTCCAGTCCCTCTCAGTTGCTAATAGGAAAGTATTCTCCAGATTAAAGAATACAGTCTTGAAGATTGTTAAAGCAACTAGTGCAGTTGATTTCAACCAGAATATATATATATATATATATACACACATACATATATTGAGATATTCTGAGAGGTTGACGTAAGCAGAGTAGGAAACAAAGGAGTCTTACTCTTGAGTTTATTCCAGACTAGTTTCGCAGGTATGCTTTTTCAAAGGAATGAAAAAGCATATATATATATATATATATATATATATATATATATAACATATATATATAAATAAATATATATGTATGCATATATATATATATATATATATATATATATATATATATGTATATGTATGTATGCATATATATATATATATATATGCACATATATATATGTATATATATATATATATATATATATATATATATATATATATATATATATATATGTTGAGACATTCTGACAGATCGTAAGTGGAGTAGGAAACACAGGAGTCTTAGTGTGAGTTTATTCCTGATCTAGTTTTGCTGGTATGCTTTTCCAAGGAAAAAGATACCTGCGAAACTATTCAGGAATCAACTCAGACTAAGATTCCTGTGTTTCCTATTCCACTTACGTCACACACACACACACACACACACACACACACACACACACACACACACACACACACACACACACACACACACACACACACACACACACACACACAATATAGATATATATATATATACATATATATGTACATATATATACATATATATACATATATGTATATATATGAATATATATATATATATATATATATATGTATATATACGAGTATGTGTGTGTGCGTGTGTGTGTGTGTGTACATATATGTTATATGTATAAACTAGCCAAATTACCCTCGCGTTGCTGCGGGCAAATGATGATCATTTTAATTTTTATAGAATCTATGGAGAAAAGTTACACGTATCAATTTAAATCCATGGAAATAGTGACAGAAATAAGATGTTAAGAAAGTAAGAAAAAATCAATTTGTAGGAGCCGCCCTTTGGAAATAAAATATAATTATCCAAGTAGCCTGGGCTATGGTGAATACATATGGTTTTGGGGGGAGTTCGTGAACAAACAAACAGACAGACAGACAGAGGCTACTACTTTATCATAGTAGATACAAGTGAAAGATAGTTATTCAAGTACCTTGGGTTATAAGGTTTCAGAATATAAATGGTTATGGGGGTCTATCTGCAAAAACCTAGGAGTTCGTGAATAATCCCTAACCTAACCATACCCCACCTAACTTTAACACTTAACCCTAATCAAAATATATTTTTTAATGAAATATAGTCATCCAAGTACCTGGAGTGATAGGGTATCAGAATATATATGGTTATGGGGGTCTATCTCCAAAACCCTAGGAGGAGTTCGTGAACAAACAAATAAACAAGCAACTAGACAGACAGACAAATGAAACACGGTTATCCAAGTACTTTGGGTTATAAATTTTCAGAATACATATGATTATAGGGGTCTCTTTGCAAAAACCTAGGCGTTCGTCAATAATCCCAAACCTAACCATACTTCACATATATATATATATATATATATATATATATGTATATATATATATATATATATATATATATTAATAAATAGATATTAAATTAACATGTCTGTTTTTGGCAAAATGGTCTAGCCGGTAACGGTGATTTGGTAACAGTATACGAGAACCTGATTGACTGAGAGGGTGGTGACATCACGGCAATGGGGACAACTGATTGGCCGAGAGTGGTGACGTCAATGCAACGGAGACGACTGATTGCCGAGAACGCTGACGTCACGGCAATGGAGATGATTGATTGGGCGTGAGCGAAGGGCAGGCCAAGCGGCCATCGCGAAACCATGACGGCGAAGCCGGCGCTTGTATATATATATATATATATATATATATATATACATATATACATATATATATATATATATATATATATATATATGTATATATATATATATTTATATATATACATATATATATGCATATATACATGTATATATATATACATATAAATATATATATACATATGATGGTAGTCCGTCGATTACGACGATGACAGCTTCTCAGGTTTTCTGGCGGGGAGGTTCGTCAACGGCTGTTATGGGTTCGGAGGTGGCTTATGAGGCCAATTCTCGAACGGCAGACGCGGGGGCAGTGGGGGCAGGGGAAATGTTCATTGCTTGGAAGCTGTGATGACGTGGCCTTGCGCCTCGCTCATGCCTTCCTGGCGTTTTTCCTGCGTTGGTCCTCAGAAACGGTCTGGGCCTGCAGGGTGATGGAACGCCACTGAGGTCTGTCCAAAGCTTCAGTTTCAAGCTTTTTTGGTGTAATGTTAGTATGGGTGAGGTGTGTCTTCACGCAGTCTTTAAAGCGCTTGCATGGTCTACCTGTGTTTCTTTTGCCTGAGCTAAGTTCTCCATACCAGAGTTGTTTGGGGAGGCGGTGGTCATCCATTCGAATGACATGTCCCACCCATCGTCAGACTTTCTACCAAACTGAAAGTGTACAGGGCTGTGGTCCTTACCAGCCTTCTTTATGGCTTTGAGTCATGGACCCTGTACAGACGACACCTGAAGCAGCTAGAGCGCTTTCACATGCGCAGCTTAAGATCCATTTTAAATATCAAATGGCAAAACCGAGTCACAAACTTGGAGGTGCTCGACCGTGCAGAGATGACCAGCATCGAGGCCATGATATATACATATACATGTATGTATATATATATGTATATATATATATATATATATATATTGATAAGTATTTTAGACAAATTATTTGGATGATGGAGAACATATATACAGGGGAAGGCTCGGAACCCTATACACTCTAACGTTTCGTTCGCGTAGAACTTCTTCAGAGAGTGTATGTAGAACTGCAATTGGAGTTTATGTACTAAATCTAATTATCTTTTCGGACACTTGGGAAAGGTCGTTTTACTGGCGTGTTTTAGAATTAAAATACTAGTTTCTTTAGCTAAATTGATAAACCCTCCTCGATGATTCGATGAGTTATTAGTAGAAATATATGCTGATTCAACAATTCTTCTAGTGAATTTATCAAAACCTTTATGTAGCACTTCAGCTTCTCTCCAGTTTGGTAAATGATCAAATTTTTCCGCATGAACTACTAAAGAATTAGATGTCCTATGTGCTTTTATGTCGTTTTTATGTTCATAAATTCTTTTTTCTAATCCTCTTGACGATTCGCCATAATAAGCCATTGAGCAACTATTGTAGAAGGCGAATTTGATTACATTATGAAAACCTTTGACAAACTTGGATATCCAGAGGGAATGTTGAAAAGAACAAAAAGAAAAGCAATAAATATTTACAATCGCGGAAAGAAAGAGAGAAATGATAAAAATAAAAATAATACAAATTTTATATCAGTACCTGGCTCAGAAACGTCACCAATAATAGACAAATATTTAACAAAATCGGGTATAAACATAGCTAAAATAACTAACAAGAGGATAGGTGATTTAATAAAGACTTCTGAAAAGAGAACCAATTCCGAAAACAGCGTCGTATACAAAATCCCATGCAATAGTTGCTCAATGGCTTATTATGGCGAATCGTCAAGAGGATTAGAAAAAAGAATTTATGAACATAAAAACGACATAAAAGCACATAGGACATCTAATTCTTTAGTAGTTCATGCGGAAAAATTTGATCATTTACCAAACTGGAGAGAAGCTGAAGTGCTACATAA
>NC_134799.1:57654698-57657198 GCF_046742065.1 Oratosquilla oratoria
TCTAAAAATGTTCAATCTGTCATAAGAAACATACACAACTTGTCGGAAGGCTCGCCTAATACGGGATTAGATGAAATTGAGATTAGATCTTCCAATGTTACGTGAAGCGTGGTCGGGGACTAGTACAGTCCTTTTGACCCATCACCATGTAGCATAGTTGCTAACGTCTTGACCTCGTGATTTTCGACGCACGGGTCAGGGTTCGTATCCCAATGCGGAGCTTCTAAAAATGTTCAATCTGTCATAAGAAACATACACATATATATATATATATATTGGTGTATTTCGGTAGCAGGTTCTCATGTAGACAATTTTGATTGAAGTTCACAGCAGCTTCTGCGTTCACGACTTTTTTGCTGAGAAGTTCTACATGTCTGATGATGGAACGGTGAGCAATGGGTAGCTCCCATAAAAGTTGTCCGAAAGACATAGAAAGTTCTTGTAGATGAAGAACACTTTATTAAAACAAGCTTTCGACCTACATAGGTCATCTTCAGGTTATGGTACAGGCAAAGAAGGGAACAGTTTATATAGGGAACTAAATACAGAATGGAAGAAAAGGAGGAACGTGATTGGTCGAGGCTGGCCAATAGGGATCTAGGCATTGACCTGGGATCCCGCTTGCGAACCTGCCTCAGCCGTACGCCGTTCGTACTCTTTTCTAACTATCTTATAACTGTTTTGGAAATTTCTAAGGCTAGGAATTATGTACATGTCAGTGATTTGTGAGTTGAGAGAAGGGTTTTTGTTTTTTATATAAAGGGCTTCCAATATACGTAGACGGGAGTAATCTCTTTCGATATGCAGGATGGAAGTTCCTCCGACTAGCATTTCTCTGGTCAGACTAACCCCGTTGAAACCCCAAAACTGACATCTCAGAGCTTCAACGTAGCCATCTAGTGTACGAATATAAATGCCTTTCAGGGAACTGTGCAGCCCTGCCCTCTACGTACATTGGAAGAACCACTACGAAGCTCTCCAGGCACCTCACACTCCATCTATCAAACGGAGCTCCAAAGAAGCACTCAGAAGAGGTTCACGGGGTTAGTCTGACCAGAGAAATGCTAGTGGCAGTTCAGCGCTCTACCAATTACGCCACCGAGTCGTGTATTACGCCACCGAGTCGTGTATTACGCCACCGAGTCGTGTACTACGCCACCGAGTTGTGTACACGTGTGTGTGCGTGTGTGTGTGTGTGTGTGTGTGTGTGTGTGTGTGTGTGTGTGTGTGTGTGTGTGTGTGTGTGTGTGTGTGTGTGTGTGTGTGTGTGTGATATCTATTTTTAGTGCATTAAGTTGAAGCTGTTGTCATGTGGTCCCGTATGCCACCACCTGTCAAACTTTGCTTTAAATTAATTTATGTCGTCAGTAGGTTTTGTTTTCATCCAACTTGTTACGGAAATCTACACACATATTTGGAATCCTATATATTCTAAAAACTTTCTAAGCGATTATGTGTTTGGAACTTTCAAATACGATCTATTTTTTCATCCTTCATCTCTATCCGGCAAATACTCTCTCTCCTTTTTTTCATACCTTTTCTCATATGTGTCTCAGATATAAAGTTTTGATATCTGGACGACCAAAACTATGTACTCTTTCAGTTATAAAATCATTTTCTTTTTGTTCTTACGTAGTTCTATTGATAATATTTTTATGACAGATGGGTTATTTGTAATTCTGTCTTTACGAAATATAGCAAGGAATGAGACATTCACCCTAATATGATTGAAAATATATCTTGTGTTTTTGACGTTATATAAAAGAAAATTTCCTTTTTACTACTTGCTCGTGTAGGAATAAATCCAAATCGAGATTTGCCTTTTTTCTCCAATCTAATTAAATATTTCATGAAATAATATAATTAAAAGTGGTGCAGGATGACGTTGGCTCCGAGTGACCTAAGCTGAATTTTATGTCCAGTGTGTGACCTTGTTTCAATGACATGCTGGTAAAAAACCTTATTCATAAAATTCATTCGTTTGTCACATTTTACAGTAATAAGAGGTCATAGAATAAGGTCATATGTCCCACGAAATATGACCACCACGAACAAATTATTAACTGTACGGTCATAGAATAAGGTCATATGTCCCACGAAATATGACCACCACGAACGAATTATTAACTGTACGGTCATAGAATAAGGTCACGTGTCCCACGAAATATGACCACCACGAACAAATTATTAACTCTACGGTCATAGAATAAGGTCATATGTCCCACGAAATATGACCATCACGAACGAATTATTAACTGTACGGTGAATGGTCTTAACAACTCCCCAAACGTCTGAACAACTCCGATATTCCATGGAACGCGAGTCTTGACAGCTGAGCCATTAAGTGACAATGATCCAATTGGCAGCAGCCTTCGTCATATCGAAAGAACGTGAAAACCCAATTTCAGTTTCCTGCCATTAATCCTCCAGATGGATAGGATCTTCTATGTTTAAGCTATCTATATACTGAAAAGCTTCTTGCCCTAGGAAAGAAACTAGC
>NC_134799.1:57662198-57669698 GCF_046742065.1 Oratosquilla oratoria
CTGCAGTGTCTCATTTATTGTTGTGAAGTGATTGATGACGGTCGATTATTTAGTGTGTATTACTACACTCCCTAACTATATATATATATATATATATATATATATATATATATATATATAAATATATATATATATATATATATATATATATATATATATATATAAATGTATATGTGGACTGGTCACGTCATTCGTATGGACACGGAGCGCATCCCAATACAAGTGTTATACGGTGAATTAGCCTCTGGGTTCAGGAAACAAGGCCGGCAGAAGAGGAGGTTCAAGGACCAAATGAAGGCCAATCTCAAATGGACTAGCCTGAAACCGAAAGAACTTGAGCCCGTTGCCTCAGACAGGTCATCATGGCGTGCTGCAAGGACCTTGCTGCAACCCAAACAGCAGCCAAGGCCTTTGAGGATGATCGACGTCACCGCCTATAACTCGCACGAATGCGTCGACACATAGCAGCTGTTGCCCCCCCACCCTCCGGTGACTGGTGCTCCATGCCCCCTCTGCAACACACTCTGCGCTTCTGCTTTCGGACTCCGGAGCCATATGAGAGCGCACTCATAGATATATAGATGATCGCACGAAGACGGGCATTCTCGGTTTCCGAGAGACAACCATCTTATATATATATATATTCATTGAAAGTGATGACTGGGTGTGCGGTTAATATTTTTAAGAGTATTTATCATATGCCTTACTATAAATTTGTTCCCTTTTGAAATGAGTTTTATGACTTCACTACAGGTAGTCATTATAGCTAGATCGCAATTTCGGGTTAAACACCCTTCTTCAGTAGCTTGGGTTATTCTTACTTTGTGATTAGGGAAGAATGTTCCGAAGAATAGAGTGAATTGATTGAACTGAGCATGGCATAGCCCTGACAAGAAGCATGCTAGAAGAAAATACAGATATATGTACAAACGATAAACGTCTCCTAATCTTAGATGCATTATGTATCAAAGAGGTTCAAATTTAAATATACAATCAGAAGACCATAAGACACTTCCGAGCATTCGATTAACCCCTACTACCCCAAGCACGCAATAAAATGTCATAAACATAGATATAGGACAAGACACCATAGACCCAAGTATATGGCAAAACGTTACGAAATCAAACACGCCACATTTCATCAAAACCTAAAAACGGAGGCTCTCCCAAATACACAACAACTCGAACTAGTCGATAACCTCTCCCAGTTATCCAGTAACCTCTCCCAATTTCCCGGTAACTTCCCCTAGTAAAGAACAAGTATGGACACAGTTATATAAAGGTGATATCATCACTGCATTCCTTAGAACGTTCTTCCCTAACCACAAAGAATATCCCAAGTTATAATCACTATACTGAAGTCATAAACCTTCTTTCAAAGAACAGGTTCATAGAAGACATATAGAAAATATTTTTAAGACAATAATAAGCGCACTAGCCATCACTTTCAATGATCTATACACAAGAGAAAATCACCTGCTCATATATACCATTAATACATACATACATATATATATATTTATGTATATATATATAAAAATATATATATATATATAGATATATATATATATATATATATATATATATATATATATATATATGAGTGGCAGGGTGGTGAGATAAACACCGAGAACCGTTGAAGTTTTATTAACTGACGTTTCGCTCTTAACAGAGCTTCTTCAGAGTGTACAAACATAATCGGGAAATCAACGATTATGTTTGTACACTCTGAAGAAGCTCTGTTAAGAGCGAAACGTCAGTTAATAAAACTTCAACGGTTCTCGGTGTTTATCTCACCACCCTGCCACTCATTTTGTCGCCCATTCCTCAACATATATATATATATATATATTGTAAGAGGCTGGTAGAGTGACGTAGGTAGAAAGTGGGGTAGATGTTTAGGGTTGCATTTTTACGGATCACTGTTTATAAACAGCACAGTTCGTAGGCGAAGGTTTGCACAAGCTCGCTCTGCGCCTAGAGTCATAAAAATGGACGGGAGCCTATAAGACGTGTATATGTTTTGCTGACGTAGAAATTTTATAACCTAAGTAAGTTATGCAGAGATTCGAGATTGCTTAAGTAAAATGTATTACATATAGACTTGTAATAATGGATCTGATTGAAGAAAGAGTGGAGGAGGGGAAAACTCAATTGGTTCATAATTGTAAGGCCACGTCCTTAGAGAAGGATCTTAAATATAAAGTTAAAGATCATTGGACAAAAGAAATCATGACGTCACTGTAGAACTTACTTGGGACCTAAAAATAATTTTCTCGACGGGATTCCCTTGGTGTACCCGAGAAAACCAAAAGTAGTAAAATTTGTGAAGAAATGAAGAAAACTTTTTGACAAGTTTCATTGCCCAATACTAAAGATTAAAACAGAAGGAATAGAACTTAAAAAGTGAGAACAAAGACAGTGGTAAAAAGTTAAGAGGCGTATGAAACGAAAGTGAAGGCACAAAGTGGCTGTTTTAAGTGGCGGTGCAAAGGTCACGTAGGATCTTATACACGTGTTATTGGGGGATTCCTTTAGAGCACGCTGTATAAGAATTAATCAAAGAAAGATACAGAAGCAAAATAGAATTTAATTCTCCTGGACAGAAGATTATAACTAAAAGAAACGAGTTGCTAAATCCATAAGTGAAGACCACAAGGGCGATATAGTATCTACCAGACTAACAATGGCAAGAGAGGTAACAGTGGGCAACACAGACAGTGATAACAAGGGGCGACAAGAGTCGACAAGGGTTACGAGCTAGTGAACCAGTGGGGACGACAGTGGCGCCAGGGCTGAAAGTGGTGGCAACGGTGGGATACAACCCACGCACTACAACGTCTCCAAAGAATATCGCTTGCAACCAAACACACACTACTAAAACGTTTCCGAAGAGAGAAAAAAAAAATCAACGCACGTAACTAAAGAAGACTACATCTAAAGAATTTAGTGCAAGGTACGTGCTTACACGTGTGAAGAGAATCGGTGCAACCAAGTATCGCATGCAAACCCCCACGATGGTACGAGGACGACTACAAGGATAAGGTTGATATGTCGCTGAGGTGCGCGCCCGTACGTGTGAGGAACGACTACAAGAAAAGCAGTCGATTCAAATCGACGTTATTAACAGACAAAGTAGACATTCACATGTATTACAGTTGTGATTATAATTACAATGGCCACAGAAGTTCTCCGTCATGAGTTATTACCTCGTAGTCAAATGTTCCAAAGTTTTCGGGGGAAGAAGATACCAAAGGGATTAAAAGGTTCATTAACATGATTGATACACTAATAGTGACAAATAATATATTAGATGAAAAAAATATATAAAACTATTAAAAGAAAATGTAGATCCTGAGGAGAGTAGGGCTAGGCTTATAATAAATTTCCAGTAAATGGAGAATATAGAAAAAATATGAGGACTATAAAAAATCACCCATTAAACACTTTAAATCAAAGTGTGATCAGGATCCTATCAGGTCTTTGGTTAGAATGATAAAGAAAGAAGAAAAAAAAAATAGACAGATGGTCTAAGGACACGATTTCTATGCTGAAGGGTTCAGATTGGATAGAAAGTAGCTCTTACGACAAGTTAAAAGTTTCTCAGGCTATTGATTTAATAGCATTTGCACTATTGTTATACAAGAGTTACGAGCTGACTGCAGAAAAGCTATACAGGGATCTTAAAGAAACAATGAACTTAGGGGAGGTAAACTATCTTTTACAAGGTTATCAAGAAAGTAAAACAATCAGTCCATATGTCACAGCATTAGGAATGCTACAACAGAAAAAAATTAGGAACTGTAGGAGTAATTACATAAGATAGATAGACATGCACTTAGCACAGTGAACTCAAAGGTTGAAGCAGTAAAGAAGTATCCAGTACCGAACAATGTAGAACAAATTTAGAAGTTTCTTGGAATTGACAGGGTATTATAGAAAATTTATTAAGGGTTATGCAGACATAACTAATTCATTAAGTTCTCTGTTAAGGAAATATTCAAAGTTATTTTGGGGACCTTCACAACAACAAGCTTTAGATAAGTTGAAAGATAGACTTACTAGTTCTCCAGTTCTCATTTTTTCTAATTATGATAAAGAGTTCATCCTTTGTACTGATGCGTCAGACGTAGAGTTAGGAGACATACTGATGCAAGAGAGTTGGAAAATTGCAACTGATGGCTTTCACATCGAGACTGTAATAGTGCAGAGAGAAACTACTTCATTACAGAAAGAGAAACATTAGCAATGATATATTTACTAGAGGGTTTTAGAGGTATGATAATGGGATATCCAGTCAGAGTGTGGACTGATCATACAGCTATTCAGAACTTATTTAACATAAAAATCTTAGGGGCGGATTAACCAGGTGGTTTACTACACTTTAATGTTACAAGGTTAAATTTGGATACATTCCAGGTGGGAAGAATGTTGCAGCAGATACACTATCTAGGAATATTAGTCAACCAACGTCAGGGTTGATAAATTTTATCTACAATTTTAATAAATTTGTAACGTCAGATGAGGAATTTATAATAAGAGAACAAAGAGAAGAAGTACGAGCCCAGAATTTGACGAACCAACGAGTTATTCCTCCAAAACTACCAAATAGGCATAAGATAGAGGAATTTCATTTGGGCATTTGATTTTTCATAGAAATATAGTCGTAAGTAGGGAGAATATTTCTAGGGGCCCAGTGAATCAGTTGGTAATTCCACAAACACTTGTACAAGATATATTGAAATTACTTTATGATAGTGATTATAGTTATCATCTAGGAAAAGATAAAACTTATAGATAATCACAACTTAAATACTTTTGGACAAGCATGAAGAGAGATATTTACTTACATATTGATAATTGCTTAAAATGTGATGACGTAAAAGGACATACACATAAATCTGTTACTATGCTATCATAGAGTTACCTATGTCTGAAAATAGATATAAAAACGTATTTGCTGCCATTGATTATCTTCCAAAATTTTGTATTCTACAACTCATACTAAGTAAGAGAATTGAAGCAATTGGTTCAGTAATATATGAACAAATCATCTGTAATTTCACTACCCCCAAGATCTTAGTTTTAGACAATGGTACTGAATTTAACAACAAAATCTCGGAAGAATTATATAGGTTATTTAAGATAAATAGATTTAATATTTAAGTCATTCACCCGTAGAGCAATGAAACTGTAGAAAGGTTATATAAGGGAATTATCACTTGTCTTAGAGTTTTGATATATATGAGGTATGTTTTCAAAAAGAAGACTATGGCTACCCCACTCTTTGTCCTATCATTATCGGTAGAGTAGTATTGAATGATGTCATCTTCATTGAGAATTTGTTCTGTGAACCGAGAATGCAGCCTTATTTCTATTCCTCCATATAATTGTGTCAAGGAAAGCCAGTCTGTTTTCCACCTTGTGTTCCACTGTGAACTGGATGTCCTACTCGGCCTCATTTAATCTTCTCAATTTGCTGTCTAACTTCGAGGTTTTTTTTTAAGCAATGATAAGGACATCACCCACACATTGAACCCAAGTATCATCTATAAAATACCATGTGGAAGCTTTCATATGAATTATTACGGAGAAACCAGCGGAGGAATTAAAAGCGGGCAAGCGAGCACAGAAACGACGTCAGAGCCGACGAGACTTCCAACCCGCTAGCGGCCCACGTTGACAGTCACGGTCACTTACCGGATTCAGATTAGGAAGGGCTTGCAAAGAAAAGGAGAAAGATAGTTGAAACAGCGCATATCGCTTCCCATCCAAGTAACAACTATCGGGATTGGTTCATTAAACTAGCGGCGATAACGGTGAGCTGCTTGGTACTTCGAGAAACTGAACTGAGGAGTTGGGGAAGTAAGGTCGACTGCGGAGAAACGTGGCAATCTTCTGCTGATATATATATATATATATATATATATATATATATATATATATATATATATGTACATATTGTGTTGATATTTTTGTGATTGTATGTACTCTGAAGAAATTCTGGTGAGGACGAAACGTCAGTAATAGATTTCCAACAATTCCTGTGTTTACCTCACCACACTACCACTCGTGTGTATATTATATCTATCTATATCTATATCTATATATCTATATATATATAATATATATATATGTATATATATGTATATATAGATGTATTTGTATGTATAAATGTATATATATATATATATATATATATACATATATATATATATGTATATACTTATATTATATATATATATATATATATATATATATATATATATAGATATACATATATATACAGGAAGGACCAGAAGGTGCAAAAATGTCTTTTGGCTTTTGACTATGCCTATAATTCTACCTAATGTCATATGGCGAATTACTTGGACTCCTGCCTATGGAAGGCAAAGTCACTTTACAAAAGAGAGAGAGGATAGACAAGAAGTTTTCTCACAGCAAACGTGCCATTCTATTTAATGATATATATATACATAAATATATATATATATATATATATATATATATATATATATATATATATGTGTGTGTGTGTGTGTGTGTGTATGTATGTGTGTGTGCGTATATATACTATATATATGTATGTATATATATATATATATGTGTGTGTATATATATATATGTATATGTATGTATGTATAATATATATATATATATATATATATATATATATCAGAAAAACTAGGAAAGAAAACTAGAACTAGGTTATATATGTTAAATGTATCGAAAGTTTGATAAAGAAAATGGACACTAATATATGTATGAGATATATCATGATATCATATATGAGATAAACATGTCAGAATAACTAATAAGGGAAACTAAAACTGCATTTTAAATAAAGTTATATATATGATGAAAATATCGAAAGCTTGAGAAAGAAAATGGACACTAATTCTAAACTTTCTAGCATGTACAATAATTGTAAGTTTTCTTAAAATAAATGAATAAATAAAATGATAGTCTTGGGTGATATATGCACAGAGTAATACTACCGATTACTTTTCAGTAATAAAGATTTAATCTGTGTTTAAATGATATTCGCTTGATTTAACTCTTTAATAGCCGAATAAAATATTTTTTATGATTGTCATTAAATTTACAAGATCCATGTTTATTGTTCATAAATGATTAATAACTTTGAAGTTATAAAGAGATTATGAATTAACACGAGAATGCCAGTCACTTGCAGAAAGTTTTTGTTGTAGGCTCAGTCCAAAGACCTAAAGGAAATATGACAACTAATTCATAAAAAAAGATAATAGGAACACCTTGAGATCCCAAAACAAAAGAAATAAAAATGTCAGTTATCAAATACATTGAGAATAAGTACGAGAAGCAAGGACCAGATTGAACATCTATACTCAAGTAAAAGAATTACCATCTCCTTTATTGTTTGTGAGAAAGAGAACCCACAGCACTACATTAATACAATTCAATCGTCTTTAGAGAAGATTGAGAGTCCATTTTACAGATTTGGCCATGTCGTGGATAGTT
>NC_134799.1:57682198-57689698 GCF_046742065.1 Oratosquilla oratoria
TATCGTGATCATTGAAGTACCAAGGAACGGTGGTACCTTAAAAAGTATCAATTTTCTTACTTGTATTTTATTTAATTTTATTTCATTTTATTTTTCTATTAGAATTGATTTATTGTTTATTCATTTATTTGTGTATTTATTCAATTACTTGTTTATTTACCTGTTCATTCATTTATTCATCTATTTACTTAATTCCTATTCATCTCTATTTCAGTGAGTGACTATCGGCTTTGGGAAGGAAGGCTATGAAGGAAGTGTTATGTTTTGAGCCGGATGTTCCATTTCTGAGTAAAATTCTAGTAAGTCGCCATTTGGAATAATACCGTGGGCTTTATCAAGACAAAAAAAAAATTGAAGGTCATTGTGGTCAAAAGAATAAACGATTGAAGTGTGACCATGGACAAAGAATGGGATCCTCTTCAGCGGAGGCCTACATGACATAAAGAAAATCTCCGCCCTTCGTTCGCGATCGAATCCTCTTGTAGGTTATACCGAGGACAGGTCAGTTTCCGTTCACTTTGTCTATTGCCTACATAACATAAAGAAGATCTGCGCCCTTCGTTTGCGATCGAATCCTCTTGTAGGTTGCACCGAGCTTGAGAGGCCAGTTTCCGTTCACTTTGTCTATTGCTTGACATCTCTTATCGCGTTCCTCATCTCTGCGTCAGCTGCATACATGCAGCTGTTCGATGTGTGTGTGTGTTGTGCGCGTGTGTGTGTATGAGCGTGTCTTATGCCTGAGGCTAACTACCCCCCTCCCCCGTCGTTAAAATAACTTTGTCTATAAAAAAAATTCGTCTTTCGCTAGGCAATTTTATTCAGGCTATAGGTTACCGTGGAAAAGGAGTTATTTTTCTTTTAACATTTGTTGTCGTATAAGCCAATATTCACCATTTTCCGGAATCCATTCATGTGTGAATTGTTACCAATGATGGGGCAACACACACGCTAATCTCGTTACCTTCTCCATATAAGGTATTGACTACATTTGTTTCATAGTCAATATTTTGGGGAGTCACCTGTCGCCTCTACGGACGAAAGCTACAAATCTTTCCTTTATAAATGGAGACTAAGTCTCCATAACAGAGAAAAACAAATAAACAAATAAATAAATACATGAACAAATGTACCAAAAGTTTATAGTTTCTAACCTTTGTTAAACTTTTCTTTTTACTGTTCTTCTTTGCTAGTTTTGTTCCGCTTCTCCATTGCTGCACTATTGTCCTCAGGAAAAGAAGCGCTGGTTATCGTCTACGAAATATATTCCGACTATGATTCCTTTGTATTCATATTTCTATATATATATATATTTTTTTGCTTTTATCTTCATCTTCTTCCTTCTATTACCAATAAACAGTGCAAGAGAATTTACATTTATTTTCCGTAACCATTTTCAGTAACCATTTTCAGTAACTAATCTCTTCCTCGTGTAGCGGCATTGTTATTTAATCTTTTTTTTTTTCTACACTTTTCCCACCATTCTTTAAGGTTTGTACAATCACAAGAAGGTTCTGCACCTGTCAACAGAGTCTTCCTCAGATCTCCCAACATCTTTCCTATCAAGTAGATAAGGCTGTGATCTACCGTATCCGTAACAACTTCGGCGGCTTATCTAAAACCACGTTCCGGAACATTTGACCCCTTACGTTTCGGTCATTTCTTTCCGACGCGGCTTTCTGTGAATGAGCATTTGTTTTTATCTTTACTAGAATCGGAGTATTTTAGTCAGCAAAAGGGAACCTCTCTTTTAAGAACAAAAGTCTCTATATATATTTTTCTGCCCGCTAGGTCAATCTTGTTTAGTAAAAAGGACAATTCCCTCTTCTTAGCAACAGATGCTTAGCTTAGGAAGAGGTTTCATCAACTGAGCGCATCGCTCGCGAGGGTATCGTAGTGAACACACCATTCTGACCTGTGATATATGAAAATCATGCAAATACACATTTCGTTGTTGTTGCACTCAATTCCTCTAACAATACAAATACATTTATAATGAGAGGGTGCCTATGTACAAAAACATACGAGAAAAAAACAGCAATTTAGAAAATATATGCATAATTTTTTATAAATCGTGGGTTAGCTTTATGTGTTTCTATTATTACATAACAAGCTATCTCTATAAACAAGCTCATAAATGTTGTGTCAGAACTTTGCGTGTTTGATGACACGAACCACTGAGATACAATCTAAGCAGTGAAGATTCGTCACCGTATCGTACAAGCACATAAATTCTTGACGAATCGTATGATGAGGTATACACAACGGCATAATGAATTATATGTGTATTTACACCTAGGGGCAGGCGCGTTATTGTACCGCTGAATGCTGTTTTAACTTTACAATTTTTTTTCCTTATATCCAAACTGGGACCCAGTTTCTTCCTGAGTCTATCCAAAAGCATTAGTTGAAATAAATACTCTGTATGGTATACCACCATAGTCATTAGTCATGTCACCTACTCTAACAGTGTTTGGGATTTTACTAAGCTAAGGAAGCACCTCTGTCCTTAAAATGGTGTATATCCACACCAGAATGAAATATATTAATTGGGTAAATATGGATTTCGATTTGTGTTTCAGATTACCTTTAATAAAATTATGCCACTGTATCTTTCATAATTGGCATGTTGACGTAAATATCTTATACGATAGACTTCTTATGATAGAAGTGATATTTTTCTGGAAAATTAATTATATCCTGGGTCAGGTCGGGAAGTCCGCGATGGTCCATGTCATTGAGAGTAGCGTGGTGAAGCCACATCAACAAAACTGCTTCAGAAGTTCAAATAGCGAGTCAAAATTTCAGCGAGTTCGTGCGTGTTAAAAAAGAAAGAAAAAAGGAAAGAAAAAAAGGTGATCAAAAGCAATGCTAATATGATCTTCATCTATTTTCCTCCTTATCCTCTTCCCCCTCCTCTTCCTCCATAACCTTCTCCTCTTCCTACTCCATATACTCCTCCTTATGTATGTGTTTGTGCGAGAGCGCGTGTACGTGTGTGTGTGTGTGTGTGTGTGTGTGTGTGTGTGTGTGTGTGTGTGTGTGTGTGTGTGTGTGTGTGTGTGTGTGTGTGTGTATGTGTGTGTGTATGTGTGTGCGTGTGTGTTTGCATGAGTGTATGTGCATTCATGTATGTTATTAGGTGTATAGGTGTAGGTTTGAGGGTGCGTGTGTGGGGAGTGATTGGGGTTGCGTGTGTGCATACACATAAACATTCCAGTAGACAGTGAGTGGATATAAACGCATTGATGAATAAGTTACCGTATGATGTATTCAGACATGAAATATATGAATATTTATCTCCATACGTTTTTGCATATCTGTGATATCCATCCTTATACAACCCACAAAAATGCGTATTCTTCTGCATACAGCCATTTTATGATTTCCTGTTTCAGCTGCCAACTAGAAAAATACCCAATTTCGCAGCATGCCTCAAAGGAACGAATATTTTCAATTTACATTTAACAATACAATAAAGGTGTAATTTGCATAAACTACAGAGATATCTTGGTAATTGTACTCTGGAATTGGAAAAAAACAAACTAATTTTACACTCGCGGTAAATTAAACGTGGTCTCATTTCTGTGTCCTGAGTAGTCAGAGTCCCCCCCCCCGTAACTTAGGCTATCCCAGAACATGAGGCAAAGGTGCGTGTTGCTGTTGTACTGCATATGCGTCTGATAACGTATTTTCCCCCATCTGAAAAAATCTCCATTGCAAAAGATAGTATTAATCTCTGATGTCATTTATCTTCGTCTTGTCTTGTATACACAAACATACACTATCCACCACTAGTCCCCATATTCTTCCCACACAGACATGGAAAGCATACAGCCTTCAATACAGTTGAATTGACTCCTGCAATAGCTTAGAGGCCAATATGGTTAAATTCAATTCATGAGCGACTTCAAATCAAGATATGGTACTTGAGGAAAGAGTCCGAATCTTTCTCTCTCTCTCTCTCACACAGACACACACATGAACACACACGCACACACACACACACACACACACACACACACACACACACACACACACACACACACACACACACACACACACACACACACACACACACACACACACACACACACACACACACACACACACACACACACACACACACACACACACACACACACACACACACACACACACACACACACACACACACACACACACACACACACACACACACACACACACACACACACACACACACACACACACACACACACACACACACACACACACACACACACACACACGCACGCGTGCGCACTTGTACGTCACTTTCCTATCTCTTATCAGTTGGCGCATGAATGTGACTAATGACATGGTATCATCTCAGAACTAGTGATATCAATAGAATATAAGATGGTGATCTATATTGGCCTTTCCTCGGATCTTCTATATTACTGTGTAGGACGCTAACAACAAGGTTGACATTTCCTTAGATAAGATTGTCCAATTTTAATGCGACAATTCATTTACTCTTAATTTATGTACTTAAACTTTCATCGTTGGATTGGCATATGTACCAAATATCTAATTGTATCATATATTTTTTTCTTCATTTTATTTATCTATTTATTTATTCATTTATTTATTTATTTGTTGCTTCGGATTGGTTATTCATTATATTGGAGAACAATTTCAATAGGGTTAATTTTGTTTTCGATTTTTTAAAAAGGGGAGACAGGGAGATATATATTCTCTCTCTGAAACCCAACAATGAGAAATGTTCATTTTTCTTTTCTCTTCGTTCGCTGTCATATCTTTTCGTTCTTTTGAATTTGCTGTTCTTATCAGATATTCATATTCTAATTCTATTCATCTAGTACTCTCTCTTCTTATTTGTTCTTGATAAAGGTTTTGCTTCGCTTTGTCCTATATCAGTTTTTGCTGTGTTTATGTCATTTGATCTCTCTCTCTCTCTCTCTCTCTCTCTCTCTCTCTCTCTCTCTCTCTCTCTCTCTCTCTCTCTCTCTCTCTCTCTCTCTCTCTCTCTCTCTCTCTCTCTCTCTCTCTCTCTCTCTCTCTCTCTCTCTCTCTCTCTCTCTCTCTCTCTCTCTCTCTCTCTCTCTCTCTCTCTCTCTCTCTCCCTCTCTCTCTCTCTTTCATCAGTGGTCATTTTACTTTATCATCTCTCGTCAATTCAGTGTACCGAAAATGATATTCTTAATTTTCATGTTCTTATCTGAGAACCCAGGTAAAATTAGATATCTAACAAAGCTATGCTAGAATGTGTGACCCGTGTGTTCTCCTTGGTCTAAGCCGTGAATGACATCTGAGCAATTCGTATAGATAAAGATGGGTAAATAGAAACTAGATTAAAAAAAAAGCGAATGAGCTAAAACCCTGTAGACAAGGAAAATAAAGTTGGCAGATGTACATTAGGATTTCGATCTAACAGTCGAAAGAACTTGGAAATTCATGTCAATAGATTCCTGATAAACCACCATTGCATCAGATGAAGGTAATTAGGTTATTGAAAGAGAACTGTCATTAAAACACCCATTACTCGAAAACAAACAGCTAAGAAGTAATCTTCATTCAAACGGACGATATAGATTTATACTCGATAAATAAAATGCATTCGCTTAATAAGGCGAAATAGATAACGAAATAAATAACGACAAAGTCATTTTCATGACGCTTCATCAATCACTAAACTCAGTGGAGTAAAAAAATAAATGACAATTGTTTTGTGTAATAACATATATTACCCCGATATGCCACCGCGGACCGGTAATGATAAAAGCTCTGCAGCCTAGGACAGGAGATGACATAGCCTTTTTTTTTTTAAGTAAAGTTTCCTGGAGTCAAAAAGTTAATTAACTTATGTACAAAAAAGCTAACTGATCTAATTTTTTTTACTGTAAACACACATATTTATTTACATGCAAAACTTAATTCCTGTATATTTACTATAACTTGGAGAAGAATATTTTCACCTCTGTTGTTGATTGATTGTCTTCGTAATTCTGAAGTTTCATGAAATTACCGATTTACTTCCTTTATTTATTTTTTATGTTATTATGAATATTTCTTCAAATAGTTTACAACAATATAGCTAAAATTTTGTTTCCTGCTCGCATTTTTGAGAACTTTCATACGATTTGAAATAAACAGGTAAAGTCTTCCTTGTTTTCTCGCTTTTCACACAAATCCATTTCCAGTGACGTCAGCCAGTTCCTTCTTCGACCACAACTCATAACCCTGATGTTAGTGAAACAAGGAACGAAATAAATTAGGGGTCAGCTGCTATGTTGTTCCCGGGCTCAGCATTTCATGAGAAATCTGCTGTTGAGAAAAAAAAAACTTCCAACGTTCACCATACATCATACAATGTGAACCAGTTACAAACTGGTCCATTGCAACTTTCCTTGAAGAATCTGCTGGCAAGCACTTCTATTTGTGAAAGGATGCACATACCTTGATATATGCGTCTTGGTGACCTATTTTCCTCTTATGCCTCACAACAGAAAAGAAGACTTTAAGAAGTGGCTCATTACTTCAAGAATAAACACATGCTATAAGAACTTTGCATATACATATATATATATATATATATATATATATATACTGTATATATATATGTATATATATATATACATATATATATGTATATACACACACACATATATACATATATATAAACATATATAAATATATATATACCTATATATATATATATATATATATATATATAAATATATATATATATATATATATATATATATATATATATATATAAATATATATATATATATATATATATGCTAATAAGAACACGGGCACGTGTGTTCACTTATGCAAAGTAGACCACTTGGAAAAAGAAACTAACGAAGCAGAGCGCTTTCGTATATTACATCTTCAGTGCAACAAGTACTTGTTGCACTGAAGATGTAATATACGAAAGCGCTCTGCTTCGTTAGTTTCTTTTTCCAAGTGGTCTACTTTGCATATATATATATATATATATATATATATATATATATATATATATATTTATATATATATATATACCAATATATACCAAAGGCCTTTTCCCCTACACGTGGGGGTAGCCAAAAAGAAAAAAAGGCATAGCAACCACTCCCACTCATTCCATTTCCTATATATTCCACTCCCCTCCACCCTCCTCCCTCCCTCTTATCTTAGCACCTCCTGTCCACTCTCCTGGGTCAGAAGCAGTGTCGCAAAACAGAGTAGGCCTACATCCACAGCAAGACCTCTTCATAAATTTGGCGACCCCCCTCTCTCCGTCCCCCCATTCAGAAAAGAAGAAGACACACACACACACACACACACACACACACACACACACACACACACACACACACACACACACACACACACACACACACACACACACACACACACACACACACACACACACACACACACACACACACACACGCACACACACACACATAGGTACAAATATATGAAAACGTAAATGCATATACATGGTATAGGGACATATACACATGT